>NW_025855637.1:0-2001 GCF_002878395.1 Capsicum annuum
GAAAAATTTATAATTCATTCTAGAAGATAGAACCCAACACGTTTACGCACAAAATTTCAACGAAAAATTTCTCTGGGTATTACAATCTTAATGTTATTTATAATGAAAAGAGCAAGAAAAAATCGTACAAAAATGGATTCGTGATTTCAACTTTATGGATTTTGAATTTTTAAATAATGACTTTAGTTGCCAATAATTGGATACTAAATTTAATATTTGCACATATTTAGTGAACTTCTAAGTTCAAATACACTCTTTGTACAACACCTAGATCATGCGTCTCCTATTAATGACTTAATTCAAAATAAGAAAGAGCACAATTCATATAATATCTGACTTAAGAAGATGCATGGTGTCCCTCGTATCATTAAAATATACCTCAAGGACTTAAAAAAATCAGATCTAATTTGATAGAACAAAAATAGAACTTTATCAAAAAAAAAAGCATAAAAATCTATTACTCAATTACACTAAAAAGGCAAAACATACTTTGCAAAACCCTTGCACCTAATCGATCGTGGTGAATTCAGCAACCGATTCACTAAATCATACACCTTACGCTAGGATTGATATGAGAATGAGGTGAGTTTTACGAAAAAGATGAGGCTGAATTTTTTACTCTAAGGAAATTGAATTGTGTTGCCGAGAAGAGGGCGGGGAGGAATTTGATATTACAAATTTGATGATTTTAAGGGAGGTGCTCAGTCACTTGATGCGTTTCCGACCCAGAAGGAATGAAAAATGAAAGAAGAATTTGTGTGCATTGTCTTTGGAGTGGAGTGTACTATCATGCCTTTATTTTTTTTTAGAAAAAAAAAAAGAACCTAAAAAGAAAGAGACAAAGAACATAACGCCTAGACTGTAATGCTTAGAGCATAACACCTAAAATGTAACGCCTATATATATACTCTTCACATATATTATGAAGAGTTAACTAATCAAATCTTTGTAATCCATTTTGGATTCTACTTTCTCACACCATATACCGAATTCAACTTGAAGAAATGAAAAACAAAAATATTAAGTTTAGTTTTATATATATCTACTGTCATTAATAGAAATGAAAAACAAGAAATATTAAGTTTAGTTTCTTTGATTTTATAATTGAAATCGCAAACTAAGTTTTTTCATTTTATATATAAAACAAAACTTAGTATGCTTTGCTTTTATAATAGAAATCGCAAACTAAGTTTTTTTGTTTTATATATAAACAAAACTTAGTATTCTTTGCTTTTCATTGGTTCAACTTGAATTCGATAAAGAGTGAGAGAAAGTAGAATTCAAAATGGATTACAAAAATTCGATTAGTCAACTCTTCACAATATATGTGAAGAGTATATATATAGGCATTATATTTTAGGTGTTATGCTTTAAGTGTTACAGTCAAGGCGTTATATTTCAGGTATTAAGATTTTTGTCTCTTTCTTTTTTAGTTTTTTTTTTTAAAAATAAAAAATAAAGGCATGATAGTATACTCCAATCATTGACCGTGCACATCAATTCTTCTTTCATTTTTCATTTCTCTTGGGTCATAAATTCCTTAAAGTCATCAAATTTGTAACATCAAATTCCTCTCTGTCCTTTTCTCAGCAACAGAATTCAATTTCCTTAGAACGGAAAAAACCCAACCTCATCTTTCTCTTAAAACTCACCTCACTCTCATATCAATCCTAGCTTAAGGTGTATGATTTGGTGAATCTATTGTTGACTTCACCACGATTGATTAGGTGAAAGGGTTTTGCAAAGTATGGTTTGCTTTTTTAGTAAAATTGAGTAATGAATTTCTGTGCATTTTTTTTTTTTGATAATGTTTTATTTTTTTTCGATCAGATTAGATCTGATCTTTTTAAGAACCTTGAAGTATATTTTAATGATATGATGGACACCATGCATCTACTTAAATCAGATAAGATATGAATTGTCCTCTTTTTTGTTATGCATTGAGTCTTTAATTGGAGACGCATGATCTAGGTATTGTACAGAGTGTATTTGAACTTAGAA
>NW_025855638.1:0-1494 GCF_002878395.1 Capsicum annuum
AAAAAAATGAACGATATCATAATAAAAGAAAGAAACATTTATCATGAAAGCCCATGGGAAGCCATATAAGTTGACTGTCTTTGGCGCTAACAGAGTCAACAACTATTTGACAGTCATTTTAAAGCTTTCATACCCCCCAAGAATAGCTGTTAAACACATCAAGATCCTCAGAGAGCTTTATTAAACTGAGGCTTATGTTTTTGTTAACGTCTCTCGCCCAAAGAATGTTATGTACAAACCAAACCAAGCACAATGACTGCTTGTGATTCTTTGAAAGTCCTTTACCTTTCAATGCTTCTATCAAATTTTTGTTTTTGAAGCTTGGACCAACAATGGACACTGGTTCATCATGATCACACGACTTGCCTTTGCCTTTTTGGGTGTGCGAGGTACTTTTTTGGGGTTAGAATAGGTATAACTTGAGAAGGAGGATAATATTTTAGTCCAGTAACTATGGTAAACTCCTTCCAACCTAAACAAACAGGCATGCCATAGTAATTTATCCACACCTCATCCATCTTATCTTTGTTTTCATACATAAACCTATGCTTGAGTAGTTCATATACCATTTTCATTTAGAAATGAGCATTGTTGTCCTCCGACAAATCAAGATATTTTAGAAAGCAGCTGTCCCTGAAATAAGCATCCAATTTTTGTTCTCGAAGTATTTTTCTGAAGGCGTCGAAAGATTTTTCCATGATTGACTTAACCACGAAATCACCCGTTAAATCTGCGGCACCATCGTACTGCATTCTCACAGAATAATGATCAATGCTGAAGGCTTTGATCAGCTCTTCGATGAAAGGGTTATTAGCTCTGCATCATCTCTTTTAAAATATCCCTCCTCCCCGTGTTCATCATATTCTGCTTCCGATTGAGATAACGCTTGTAAAGTAAGCTCATAGAGTGGTGGATGTAGCCTAGCTGCTTCACTTGTTCCTTTACTTGGACTTGATTCGGTTTCTGTTCTTTTGGAAACCATATTATCTAAAATTAGCAGAAATATAAAATAATATATTATTGTTACTTAATGCATCGTTAAAAAAGGATAACAATAAATCAAACAAGCAAAATAGTAAAATAACAGTTGCAACAGATCACCGATCTATTGCACCAGGTAGTATATCTGTTGCAGCATATAACCAAACTGTTGCAACGGATGAGTAATTTGTTACAACAATACAAAACATATCACTTATCTTTTAATACAGATGAATGGTTTGTTCAACAGATCACACAACTGTTGTGACATCATCTGTTACAACATATGAGTAATCTATTGAAACAGTTAAATAATCTATTGCGATAATACAAAATATATCACTCATTTGTTGAGAAAGATGAATGGTTTATGCAATAGATCACACATCTGTTGCAATATATGAGTGATCTGTCAGAGCAGTTAACTAACCTACAGCAACGGCTAAGTAATCTATTGCGATAATACAAAATATATCTCTCATCTGTTGAGAAAGATGAATGGTCTGTGCAACA
>NW_025855639.1:0-3898 GCF_002878395.1 Capsicum annuum
ACTTCTCTCTTGAAACATGATTACTACAAGAGCTTGAGCACAAGGGAAAGGAGACAGCTAAGTCACTTATGAGAGGAGAAAGCAATTGGCCAAACTCAGGGTTAAGGTGAGGGGAATCAAGTATTAGATAGTTTATCTATGGTGAAATTTGCTGGATATTGACATTTCAAATTTTGTTTTCTAAAGATGCTACCCTGTACAGCATGGTTCAGTTTGCAGACTTCATTATTTTTTATATTCGTTCGGAGCTATTTATCTTATCGTTTATTGATGCTCAACTCTATAATAAACAAAATTATCATTTATTAATACTCTCAAATAATTGTTATTTGATTATTATCATAATTTGAAGTCAACTAAAATCTTGATTGTTAAAAATCTTTTCTTATTTGAAATGTATAACACTCCTAATATCTAAAACTTTAAAATTACTAGAATTTTTCGTTCTGAAATTTTTCTTAATTGAACTATAATATTAAAAGTCCTAACATTTAAGACTTTCAAATCAATTTACCAGCAATTTTGTTAACTTATAGCAATTATATATTTTTCTTATTAGATATAATTAAAAAAATCGTGTAGCAAGACGCATATTAAATTTACGAGTTCTTTTGAAGACGTTGATAATCAGCGACTTAGTTTAAACTCCATTGCTTATTTTATCACAATATTAAACTCATCTAATAAATCTAGTATGTGTTTGAAACTATAGCATCATGTATTTTTAAAACCAACAACAATAACGTATCCAGTGTATTTCGACAAAGTGGAATTTGAGATAGGGTGTGGCGGTAGTGGGGGGTTTAGATTTCAGAAAAGTTTTATGTGATCAGTAGAAAAATTAAAGCAGTGTTGAAGGAGATGAAGATAGGAATCTGGAAATAAAGAGAGAAAGAGAAGGGAAATATAAATATGTATCCTTTCTATTACGGTAGAAAATAATTAAAGTCCAGATTGTAATCTTATATTACTATTTTCTTATTTATATTTAAATATTAAAAGATTAATATTTAAGAATCTTACCTATTAAAAAAAGTTCTATTAAATGAAAAAAACTACTTAAAAGGAAGTTTTTTTTACTTATTAAACATGTATTTTCCAACTCAAAGTAAAATAATAATTAGTTTCTGCATGATCAGAAACATAAGGGTCAAATAATTAAGTAGAAAATACAACTAATCTATACGTTGTATATTTCATATTTTTCCATTTTACTGATATCTAACACTTTAATCTAAAAATGATTTAATTTATTGTAATTAAATTTTATAGAAGAAAAACATCAAAAGTAAGAATTTTATTAAGTGTTTCTAATAAGTAAATTGGCCTTTGTGTATTTTTTATTTTTTATTTTGGAAATTAAAGATCACTTTATTAATTATCAAGTGAAATATTTACAAAACTAAGGGATGAGACAGGCCATCAAACCTTTCTTAGAAATTTCTCAATATCTTGGATGCTAACTAGTTCTACCGACACTATACCTCATAGACTTCTAATATAACCAAAAAGCTTAGGATTAATTCTAACTCTAATGCATAACATCATTTTTATGGCTCGAATTAGCTCCTCCACTGCAGCTGTTTCTTTTCGGAAAACTCTATTATTTCTTTCCAGCCAGAGAGTGTGCACAACAGCTGCCAAGCTTGCCTTCAAGATGACCCCTCGAGTATGTGTTCCTCTTATTCGATGCTCTACCCACTCCCACATGTGTATCCAGTCTCTAGGACAGTCATCCCATCTCTGCCACTTTAAGATAGCACTCCATGTTGTATTTGTAATTTTACATTCAAAGAACAAGTGATCTCTCGTCTCAAGTTCTACCTAGCAGAACACACATTCAGGCTCCACATTCATACCCCACTTCAATAGCTTATCTCTCATTTTTATACTACCATGCATACTTAGCCATAACATAAATACATGCTTTGGTTCGGCAACATTATGACATAACAACTTTGTCCAAAGGATATTATCAAGTCCACCTTTTATTTTCTTATAGGCTTTGGTGATTTGAAATTTTCCTTGCACTACTATTTGATTCATATCACCCAATTCTTTGCCAGAGTTTCTTCATTATGCATATTTTACTGATCATCCAGCTAGCATGCTGAGGGATGTTCATGTCAAATACATTCTGCCTCTTTATATAGTAATGATGTATCCAAGCTATCCATAGCTTTTCTTTTTGTTGACTAAGATCCCATAGTAGCTTACAAATAGCTTCTTGATTCCATATTTGAAGATTGATTAGATTAAGCCCTCCTGCCTTCTTTAGTTAGCAAATTTTCTCCCATGCCACTAGTGCTTTTTTGGTGATCATTGCTTCTCCTGACCAAAGGTAACTTCTGCATGTAGCCTCTATAAGCTTGATTATCTTTTTAGGCATTAAGAATATCGGGTACCAATATGCTTGCACTCCACATAACAATGATCTGATCAGCTGCAATCTCTCAGCATAAGATAGACTCCTAGTCATCCAGGAAGTAATCTTAGAAGTAATCTTCTCTACTAAAGTCTTACACTGTTGCACTGTAAGCTTTTTGATAGATAGAGGTATTCCTAAGTTGTAATACCCTAGATTATCTTTAAGAAGAGTAAAGGCTGATTTTCCAAGTGAGAAATATTTTAAATTGCGTAGAATTTTCCTAATACCGACTTTTTGTCATGTAGAGAATTGAATTAGCTTTCCAACAATACCAATTTCTTTCAAATACGGTATCGGGATGAGAAGTTATGGTCGTTTTACTGAGAGTAGTCGGAACCGCCCAGGTGCGACGGACAGGTTGACGGACCGTCGAGTTTGTAATGGACCGTCGCAACCAAGGCAGTGACTCTCTCTCTTCTGACCCAAGTACGATGGACAAGACGACGGACTGTCGCTAGGACCGTCACAACTAAGGCAGTATGGCCTTTTTGTGACCAACGTGCGACGGACGATCCGACGGACCGTCAGACTAGTAGCGAACCGTCACTTCGACCATCGCAAATCCCCTTCAGTATTTTTAAGTCATTTTTAAAAGGATCTTTTGGGTCTTTTTCCTTTTAATACCCTGATATATTCAAAACGAAGCATATGACTTCATTATCTCCCAAAACATCCAAAGGCTAGGATTTCTTCCTCAAGAACAAACCCAAAACCCTTCTCCAAGAAATTCAAGAACTCACCATAGATTCTAAGTTTATTAAGGAAGTTGCCACCTAATTAGTTTTACGGTGAATTAGGAGACCTATTATAAACTATGTGATTAAAGCAATTAAAGACTTCATTTTAAGGTCAACTTAACTAGCAATTCTAGGTAAGGATTCTAATTATCCTAAAAGAAATGAATTAGGCATCCTATAGAAACCGCAAAACTACAGTTAACCGACCAAACTTAAGTTAATAAAAAAATCATGTTATGGAAATAGCTAAAAAGAGTAATTATTGTGAAGGAGGAGATTAGAACTTTTAAAACAAGTCGCTAAAAACATACTTAGCAAACTTTGTTCAAACTTTGAGACTAGTGACCAACTGAAAATTATTTTGAGCTGCTAGTATTACCAAAAGAAGGTATCAAATAATCCCCCCTTTCTCTTATTATTATTTTTTTTTAAAAAAAAAAAGACATAAGCTTAGAATATTTTTTACAGAAAAGGGTCTAATATATCCTTTAACTATTGAAAATGGTATATAAATACCCTCCTTCCACCTTTAGGCTCAAAAATACTCTTCCATCTATCTATTTGGCTCAAAAATACCCTTAATGTATTAGAAATGACTCAAAAATGCCCTCCTTCCTCTATCGGTTCAAAAATACCCCTTCATCCATCTATTTGGATCAAAAATGTCTTAACATTAAATTTAAGTCCAAAAATGTCTCCTCCTTTTAACAAATTCTGATGTGAAATATAATTT
>NW_025855640.1:0-1806 GCF_002878395.1 Capsicum annuum
TAAAACTATCTAAATATAATTTATGTTAATATTAAATAAAAGTTAAAAATATAATAATAATATAAATAATAAACAATAGCAGTAAAATTAGTAGTAGTAGTGCGTAGTAATCTTCTATATATATTAGAATAAATAGTACAAAATTAGCAGCAATAGTAGTACAGATTCTATTTAGTAGTAATATTAATTATATTAATAATAATAATGATAATAAATTGATAAGTATTAAAACAGTAGAAGTGGCAATATACTAACAAACCAAAAAGTACGTAGTAGTAACCTCAATAATAATAATAATAATAATAATAATAATAATAATAATAATAACAACAACAACAACAACAACTAACCTGAGAAAATTGAAGGACGGGTGTCTTTTAAGTTTTGAATGAAGGATTGGTGACATTGACCAACAGATAGGGTCAAACATCATTAGGAAACTTGATTAAGTTAATTGTGGACTTGATTAATATTTTCAAAATTTTCTAATCTTTTTAAAAATACAAATCAACCCAACTCACACCCCTTTTCAATCCAAATCAACCACTCTCTCCTCTCTCTCGACAACTTCTCTTAACTCTCTCCCAACCAGCAGTTCTGCAAAATTTCCCCCTTCAATCCCCGACAACTTCTACCTCCGGCAATAAATAGTTAGGTTTTGAGTTCCCCTCTTTTCTCCCTTTAACCCTTGGCGACTTCTACTTCCGGTGATAAATAGTTGGGCTTCGAGTTCCCCTCTTTAATTCAAATCAACTTGTCTCTCATCCCTCTCTCGACAGCTTCTCTCAACTCTCTCCCAACTAATTGTTCTGTAAATTTTTTATTTCAATCTTCGGTGACTTCAACATTCGACTACAAATAGTTGGCCTTTGAGTTCCTTTTCGACTTCAACCTTCAATAACGTGACAGCCTTGCTCTCCGACCACAAGAACTTTGAATTCTTCATCGTTTCTTTTCTTCTTTCACAGGTAAAAATTTATGGCCTTTTTAGTTTTGAAGAAAACGAGGAACTTGAGCCAACTTCTCTTATAGTATTGGTTAACAATTTCAATATTTATTGTATTAATTTGAAATGCGGTCTGAATAAAATCCTAATTTTTTGAATTTCTTCTCTTCTCTTTTCGAAGTGAATTATGATATTTTGTTGTTTGTTGCAATTTTTTGAAGTTTGTGTTTATAAAAATAAAATGACAATTTGGGTTAATTTATTCTGTTCTTGGTAAAATGGTGAAATTACTATTTTTTTGTTGAATAAAATTGTGCTACTGTTTTTTGTTTCTTCCGATAGATTACCCATCTGGTGCAACATATTAACCATCTGATGCAATAAATTTATCATATGATGCAACAGATCAACTATTTGATGCACCAGAGGAACCATCAGATTATAATTTTAATGCAACAGATTAACTATCTGATGCAACAAATTTACCATATATTGCAACAGATTAAGCATCGGATAAAAAATCTGATGCAACTAATTAACCATCTGGTGCAACGAAAGAACCATCAGATTAGTGATCCGATGCAATAGATGAACCTCCTATTGGATAAAATCCTATCAACACTTCCAATAGGAAATGTCGACTTGATTTTTTCAACTAATCATTCATCTGCCACGATAGACGATCCTATGTTGGAAGAAATCTAAACAATATTGACCGTTGATAACTATTCCAATAGATCACTCATGTATTACAATAGATTTGTGACCTATTGCATAGACCATTCATCTTTCTCAACAGATAAGTAATATGTTTTGGATTATCATAATAGATTACTCAGCCATTGCTGCAGGTTAGTTAA
>NW_025855641.1:0-4155 GCF_002878395.1 Capsicum annuum
ACTTGTTTCCTTACTTGAACTTTATTCCATTTCTTTTCTTTTGGGAGCCATATTATCTTAAACTAACAGGAACATAAAATGGATTATAATTGATTAATGCATCATTAAAAATGGATAGCAATAAATCTAACATGCACAATGGTAAAATAACATTTCCAACAGACCACACATCTGTTGCACCAGGTATGTTATCTGTTTCAATATATAACCGACCTGTTGCAACGGATGAGTAAACCGTTGAAAACAATAAAAACATATCTCTAATCTGTTGCACCAGGTATGTTGTCTGTTGCAACATATAACTTACCTGTTGCAAAGGATAAGTAAATTGTTGAAAACAATAAAAATAAATCTCTAATCTATTGCACCAGGAATGTTGTCAGTTGTAATATATAATCTACCTGTTGAAACGAATGAGTAAACCATTGGAAACAATAAAAATAGATCTCTAATCTATTGCATCAGGTAGTTTATCTATTGCAAGGATAAGTAATTCATTGGAAACAACAACAATAGATCACTAATCTGTTGCACCAGGTAGTTTATCTGTTGCAACATATAACCAACTTGTTACAACGGGTGATTAATCCATTGGAAACAATAAAAATAGATTACATATTTGTTGCACTAGGTATGTTATCTGTTGCAACATATAACCGACCTGTTGCAACGAATGAGTAAATCATTGGATACAATAAAATTAGATCACTAAACTGTTGAAACATATCATTCACCTATTGTAAAATGAGTTATTAGTTGGATCAATATTGTTTAGATTTCTTACAAACAGAAGAGTCATCTATCACAACAGATGAATGACCTGTTAGATTGTTCATCTATTACATCATATTGTCATAGTTGTATTAGATTTTAATCTGTTACATCAAATATTTTCATCTACTGCATCAGATATTTTCATCTTTTGCATCATATGTTTCATTTGTTGCAACACTATTTTTACCAATACAAATAATAAATCAACCCAGCAACATACAACACCAACACATCATACACACACACATACTAAGAACATCAACGGTGAACAAAAAAATCACCAACAAATCCAAATCAACAATACGACGACAAGAAGAAGAAATACCAGAAATTAGAGTTTTATTCAGTCCATATTTCAATACTAGAAGAGTAGTTGGCTCAAGTTCCTCTATTTCTTTATAATTTTTTACCTGTAAAAAAGGAAATGGGACTACGAAAAACTCAAAGTTGTTGTCACTGGAGAAGTTTTAATGTCGATTGATGGTTGAAAGTCGTAAGGGAACTCGCCCAACTATTTTTAATCGGAGGTTGAAGTCGCCGGGGATTGAAGAGAGAATTTTGCAGAACTATTGGTTGGGAGAGAGTTTGAGAGAATCTATCGAGAGAGAGGGGTGTGGGTTAATTTGTATTTTTGAAAAGATTAGAAAGTTTTAAAAATATTAATCAAGTCCATAATTAACTTAATCAAGTTTCCTAATGATGTTTGACCCTATAAGTTGGTCAATGTTACCAATCCTTTATTCAAGACTTAAAAGACATCTTTCCTTCAATTTTTTCATGTTACTTGTTACGTTGTCAAAGAAAAAACATCAAAAACTTTTTTGTACTATTAGGGATGGTTTAGTCATTGGTTTGAAAGAGAATCATTATGTATGAAAAATTAGCATAGCTATAGTATCATATTTGCTAGATTTTTAATTCTGTATACCAAGTATGTTATTTGTAAACATGTACAATAAGTTATGCATTTATTTATGTGTTATACATAATAGAAGATGTAATAATTTATACATAAATGGCTAGGCAGTATGCCTAATTAGTTCTTGCATTATTAATATTTGCTTTACTTTATCCATCGACTGTATAACCCCCTAATGTATATATTTTTTGACCAACGGAATTAATACACAAATGGAGAAAACAAGCCAAGAAAAAAGAACACGATTGTTGTGCTTGAAGTGTATCCTAATTAAGGCGAATATATGTGATCTTGTCGATTGTGATGGAATGGATATGATTTCTTTATTTAAAATAAGAGTAATCTAATTCGAGGTTTGAGTATAACAAAAAATAGATTAAGAAGCACTTCTCTCTTAAATGAGACCTACATGACATACATTCAAATTAGTCGACATCCCAGTGCGAATATTCAAAAAAAAGTCTAATAATGTGATCGTTATCTGTATTTCCTTGAAATTGCAGTCACAGGTTCCTCCATAAGACCTCCAATACTTGATATATACCATCAAAGTAGATTTTTGAATTGTCATACGTTATTGTGACATTGTACATCCAAAGGATAGAAAAGTCACAGTGCTAATATTATAATGTGTTAATTACATTAAACACATCTCTAATATGACCTATTTAAATATATATATATATATACTAGTTTCGGTGTATGTGCTTTGCGCGTGTACCTATTCAATAAGTATATGATTAGTATAAAATGTTAATTTTAAAGATTTTATATAGTATTTATAAATTTGCTAGAGCCATTAGAATTTATGAAAATAAGCATCTAATGAGTAATAAAACTGTAACACCCCGCAAAAAGTCGAGCATGTGTTAGCTCCTAGTAGCATGTTTAAAAAGTTAAATACTTTAAAAATTTTCTAAGTTTCAAAGAGACTTAGTCTCATTTTGAGCTTCCAATATTTGTGGATTTTTTTGACAACCTTCCCGACCTTCGTTTCTTGATATTTTTGTTGATTCACGAAGGGGTAAGTCAATAGTACATAATGGGTGAGTTTTGGGATTTTTGGATGTTGTTTAGGGCATGTTTCGATGCCCAAAATAGTGGCATCATGTGATTTACATGCATCGCATGGTACATTCCACCCCTGGTACCATGCGATGCAGCATGCAACGCATGCTCAAGTCCGGCGGACTAGAGTATGCGACGCATGCTCTGCTTCACGCACCTGGGAATTTCAGCTTTTAAAATCCATCTCATTAAGGGTATATTGGGTATTTTCACCCTCTTATCAGATTAAATAGGGGATTACAATCCCAAAATACCACATTAATGATATCTTGATCAAAAATCCACAAGAACACTCTCTAGGGTTTTAGACTAGAATATCAAATAACTCAAGATTCAAACATGGGTTTTGAAAATTGATTGAATATTTAGAATCCCAAACCGTAAGCTTCACGAATCATCCATCAAATTCCTAATTTGAGGTACGCGGGTGTAACGCCCCAAAAATGGGTCCCAAGACGTCACACGCTACTTAAGGCTACAAGTAGCCCCAAGCTAACCCGTTGGGCCTACTACTACTTTTAAATGTGTAATTCAAGATACTGAGAGAAACATAATGAAACATATCACATCATGTCTAACTGAAATAAGAATGAGTACAGTGAAAGTAACAAAATACTGAATGTCTAAACATACTGACAAGCTAGTATGACAAAGCCTCTACTACTCAATGAACTAGAGAGACATTGGGATAGATCCCCAACTGACTCGAACTAAACTAAAACCAATGAAAACATCTACTAAAAATACTGAAATATCTGAAGATAGGTCCTCGAACCATGAGGACTCACCACTGTGGATATGTAGATAAAGGTACTCGGGAATAACTGATGGGGCTGATACTGAGCACCTGAACGTACATTATGAGGAAATGTAGCACAAAGACAAGTATGTGGATCAGTACCTTGGGAATGTACTGAGTATATGGGGATGTATGCAATTACACAGTCAATATCATAAATCTTTATAAAAAATATGCATGCTACAATAGATGACTCATATAGCTTGAATAAAACCATCATAATCATGAAATAGGAAACACGTAATGTAAATCACGTGAGTCATTACACTAGTTTATTCTAAACTTGAATTCTTTCTTTGTTCTTAAACTTGTAAACTAGATAAAGTCTTAAAACATCAAATTTTAGAACATATACTTAAACCTTATGAAATCAAGGAACTTCTTTGGAACTTAAAGATTATGACACTTGAGAACCTTAGAAATCTTAGAATCATAGATTTCGAAATACATAAACCTTTATCTTAAAAAGAGTTGAGAACTACTTCAGAAAAACATGGGAAAAACTTTAGACTCTTAGTAACTTGGGAGACTTTGGGAGTTTCTTCTAACCAACATAAACCATGTGAGCTTACATGGAGTCCAATGTCTTGCCTAC
>NW_025855642.1:0-1110 GCF_002878395.1 Capsicum annuum
GCACGTCTAACTACTAAGTTTGGAACCTCACACTACCCTTCTTGTGGTAAATAACTTCACCATCATCATCATCATCATCATCAAGTGGCCTATTTCCAGTTTCCTCTCCATCTTGAGGCTCGGCCTCATCCTCCTCTTTTTCAAGACCCAGCTCCTCACCAAGGTAATACAATCTCCCTTCCCACATATCACGTTGCGTTGATTTGGACATTCATTGGATTTATGTCCCCAATCTTGGCACTTGAAACATTGGAATCCTTTTGGGTTTGGATACTTGTAAACTTCTTGTTTTAGAGGAATTTTGTGGACTGTTTTGGGCTCAGGCAGCCTTGTAGTGGCAGGTTGGTCCTTGTTTTTGGGCCAACCCAAAGAGGATTGAACCACGTCCTTGCTTCTAGTCCAACCCGAGATATATTGTCCTCTTGCCTTGAACGATGACCTCTTTTTAAGCTTCCTTTCAATCTCAAGAGCCGCTTGGAAAATACCTTCAACGATATCAAATTTGTGAAGTGTCAAATGAGTGGAGATCTCTTTGTTCAACCCACACTTGAATCGGATGATGTCATTACTGATTCATTCCCCACGATGATCAAGCTTCAACAAGAGTTGTTGAAACTCATCATAATATGCCATCACATTTTTATTGCCTTGATGCAAGTTGTACAATCTAGCAAGCAATTCATGGAGATAACTCTCGGGAAGGTACCGTTGCCTCATCAAGTACCTTAACCAAAATCAAGGTGGTGGCTGCCCATCAACTAATTCATCACCAAAACGCTTGACGTACTCCCACCAAGTGTTGGCATAACCCTCAAAATGAGCATGGCATAACAACTTTTCTTTTCTTCCGAGATATCATTAACTTGAAAAACTTTGTCACAAGCTGATTCCCATGCTAAGTAGGCCTCAAGGTCACTCTCACCCTTAAATATAGGTAAGCTCAATTTGATGGTATTGATGCCTACATCTCTTTCTTGGTGTTGATTTCCCATTTCTCCATACCCTTTATACCTCCTTGCTTTTTTTTTTTTTTTTTTTTTTTTTTTTTCTCTCATGTAAGCATCATCAAAGGCTCCATATCCATCATACTCCTCTCTACCATGTTCCTCA
>NW_025855643.1:0-2786 GCF_002878395.1 Capsicum annuum
CGAGAAGCTCACAAATATCCTAATCCTATATGGTTCCAATGTTTCAAGTGCCAAGGTTGGGGACATAAAGCCACTGAATGTCCAAACTAACGCAATGTGATCCTAAGGGAAGGGATATTATATTACCTTGGTGAGAAAGTGGGTCTTGAAAAAGAAGAGAATAAGGCTGAGCCTCGAGATGGAGAAGAACCCAAAAATGAGCCACATAATGATGATGATGATGATTACGAGGATGCTTATCCACAAGAAGGGGAGTAAGTAGTTCCAAAATTTGTAGTGAGGCATTCCTTGATTAGTAAGGTGATAGATGATCTTAGCCAACGGGAGAATCTATTCCATACTAAATGCCTTGTAAAGGAAAGTGTGTGGACTTTGGTGATAGATAGTGGTAGTTGTGCAAATGTTGTTAGTGTTGCTATGGTGAACTTCTTGAAATTTCCAACTACATTTCATAATATCCCTTACAAGTTGTAGTTGTTGAATGAATATGGTGAATTAAAAGTCATGAGGCAATGTGTGATACGGTTTAAGGTAGGAAACTACCATGATGAAGTGCTTTGTGACGTAATACCAATACAAGTATGTCACTTGTTGTTAGGTAGACCTTGGCAATATGATAGGTCTTCCAAACATGATGGAAGGTCTAATTGATATACACTTGAGAAGGATAGCCAAAAGGTCACACTTCATCCACGTTTTCCCTCATAAGTGAATGAGTTGTATCAAAGGATGAGAGAATTGAAAGAAAATGGGAAGAAATCCAAAAATAAAGAAAAAGAGTGGGAACCCGTAGGTGGGGTAGTGGGTATATCCGAGGCTACCTCAACATTAAAGAAAAAAGAAAACATGGTGATGTTGGTTAGAAAGAAGGAGCTCTTCGTGGATCATGATGAGGAGACACCCATGCTTCTTTTGGCGCATTGTTTTAACACTAACCCCACTAATTCTTCTATTTCTCCTTTGATTTCTTATGTGTTTCAAGATTATGAAGATATTTTTCCTAAAGAACTTCCATCAGGGATGCCCCCACTTCGGGTAATTGAGCACCAAATAGATTTTGTGCTGGGATCACATTTGCCCAACAAACCGATTTATAGGAGCAACCCGACGGATACCAAGGAATTGCAATGCCAAGCTGAGAAAATCCTCAACAAAGGTTATATCAAGGAGAGTATGAGCCCTTGTGCGGTTTCGGTGCTACTAGTTCTCAAGAAAGATGGGACTTGGCGTATGTGCATTGATTGTTGAGCCATCAACAAGATAACGGTAAAATATTGTCACCCTATTCCTAGGATAGATGATATTCTTGATGAATTGAGTGCTTCATGTTTGTTTTCTAAAATTGATTTGAGGAGTGGCTATCACTAAATCCATATGCAATCGAGCGATGAATGGATAACCACCTTCAAGACCAAATTCGGTCTCTATGAATGGATGGTTATGCCATTTGGCCTAACAAACGCTCCAAGTACTTTCATGAGGCCAATGAATCATGTGATGAAGCCTTTTATTGGAAGGTTGTTGTCTACTTTGATGATGTGTTGGTGTATAGTAGGTCCTTAGATGAACATGTAAAATATTTATAATGTTTGTTTGATGTCCTCCAAAAGGAGAAGTTATATACTAATTTAGAAAAGTGTTCTTTTGGTGTCCAAGAAGTTGTATTTCTCGGTTTTGTGGTGAGCTCTAGAGGGGTCGAAGTGGATGAATCTAAGATTGACGCTATCAAAAATTGGCCAACTCCCGAAACCATAGGTGAAGTGAGAAGCTTCTACGGGTTTGTTAGTTTTTATAGACATTTTGTCAAAGGATTTAGCACCATTGCCACCCCCTTGACCGAAGTAATTAAAAAGGATCGGCCTTTCAAGTGGGGAGATGAACAAGCTAAGGCCTTCAAAGACTTGAAAGCTATGCTCATCTCGGCCCCTTTGTTACACTTGCCGAATTTTGACAAGACTTTTGAAGTTGAATATGATACTAGCAAAGTTGGTATACGCATGGTTTTAATGCAAGAATTGAAGCCTATTGCTTACTTTAGTGAAAAGCTCAAAGGAGCAACTCTAAACTACTCTACGTATGATTTAGAGTTGTATGCCTTGATTAGAGCCTTGGCCACTTGGCAACATTATTTATGGCCTAAAGAATTCATGATCCAAATGAATCATGAGTCCTTGAAGCATCTTTGGGCACAATATAAGCTTAACAAACAGCATGCCAAGTGGATTGAGTTTCTTGAAACTTTTCCTTATGTTATTCATTACAAGATGGGTAAGGGCAATGTGGTTGCCGATACTTTGTCTCGAAAACACGTTCTTGTATCTACTTTATCTTCAAAATTGATGGGTTTTGAGATCTTAAAGGAATTGTATCCCAAGGAAACTCACTTTGCTCCTATCTATAGGGAATGCGAAGAATGGGGTAGGGATAAGTGAGATTCAGCTAGGGGTTCAAATCCCTGTGCCAAGTTTGACGGTTACTTATTTAAAGGTAGGCGATTGTGTGTACCCTTTAGCTATCGGAGAAGTTGTTTGTGAGAGAAGCACACAATGGCGGTCTAATGGGTCACTTTGGGGTCGAAAAGACCCTCGGAATATTGGAGGAGCAATTCTATTGGCCAAAAATGCACAAGGATATGTCTAGGATTTGCGGCCAATGTTTAGATTGCAAAGGAGCCAAATCTCAGCTCCAACCTCATGGGTTTTACACCCTGCTACCCACCCCTTTACATCCTTGGCTTGATATATCTATGGATTTTGTGTTAGGATTGCCAAGGACTAGAAGAGGTC
>NW_025855644.1:0-1101 GCF_002878395.1 Capsicum annuum
AAGAGCAAGAAGTTTAGATTTTCTGAGAAGGGTGATAGCTAACAACAGAGTGGCAGGGATGGTGGAAAGTGGTCCAAGAAGAGGTGGGGCAATTCTGGGTCTCACTCGACGGCTAGTGCTCCCTACCCAAAGTTGTCTGGTTATAGACATTTTTAGAGTGGCGATAGTTATATGGCACAGAGTGCTCAATCCCAGGCTAGTAAGTTCCAATCAGCTCTATCTTATCCTCCCTACAGATTTTGTGGTAGATTGCATCGGCGCTACTGTAATGAATTAAAGGATAAGTGCTTCAACTACGGTCAGCTAGGGCAAATGATTAGAAACTTTCCTGTTGGTAAGGTTGCTTATAGGTCAAACAAGGTTCCTATTTCCACTTCCTCAGCTACGATGCCAAAAGCTGGACCATCTGGCTCCGACACTGGTTAGAACCGACTCTATGTTCTCACTACTCATCAGGAGTCTGAGGCATCACCTGATGTTATTATCGGTATGTTAAAACTCTTTCCCATGATGTGTTCTATTTACTTGATCTGGAGTTCACTCTCTCTTATGTGACCCTATTTGTGGTTGTGCATTTTGGTTTTGGTTTTGAGGGTATTTTAGACCTTTTTTTCTGTTTCTACCCTAGTGGGTGACGCTGTGGTGACAAGAAAAGTCTATAGGGTTATATGGTATCTGTGGGTGGTTGGGAGACCTTAGTAGATTTGTTTAAATGTGACATGGTTGATTTTGATGTCATATAGGATGGATTGGTTGCACTCATGCTACACATCTTAAGACTGTCAGACCCGTAAGGCCGTCTTTAAATTCCCTAATAAGCTGGCTATTGAATGAAAATGTGGTTCCCTAGCTACTAATGAAAGGTTCATATTATATCTTAGATCTTAGAGATTAATCTCCAAGGGTTGTCTCTATCATTTGATCTGGGTTAAAGATTCTAACCCAGAGGGTCCTTCTTTAAATTCCATCTCGGTGGTGAATGAATTTCCTAAGGTTTTCCTTGATAACCTTCCTGGTGTTTCTTTCGATAGAGAGATTGATTTTGGGATAGATCTTTGATAACGCTCAATCTACAGCTCTCGTGGGAGTGTAAAGCGGTCG
>NW_025855645.1:0-2658 GCF_002878395.1 Capsicum annuum
CTTTATATGAAACATGATGCAATAATTTAGTAAATAAAATAATAGACATACAATAACGGATTATATTGTATTGCACTGATAGAGTAAAGTTCTTTATATCACTGTGAATGTCAAAACATTTGTTATTGTACGTCTAACTACACAAATTGACCAAGCTTTCATTCTCTCCTAACTAGACAAATTAACCAAGCTTTCATTCTCTCCTCACTAGTTATAGGCTTACAGAGTTCAAGTATATGGATTCCCCTCTATATCTGAATCATATAGAAATTAAATTGCAGGTACCACTGGCTTAGCCATATGGGCAGTAACGCTTGTTGGACTTCTTGCCGGAGGTGCTCTGCTTGTCTACAACACAAGTGCTTTGGCGCAGTAGATTATATTATCCCAGCAGCACAAATTAAGTTGTATTCTAGTTTATACTGTGGAGTATGTAACTTGTCAGTAATAATTTGTACTAAAAAGAACCTCTTGGCCTCTTAATCTGTATGCATGTACCATGATTTAATAGCTGTGAATATATTATTAAGTCATCCACGACTCCTTCGAATTATCCACAAGTCAACTTAGAAACGAGACCCGATCCAACCTTACACTAAGAACTAACCTTATGCTAAGAACTTTCTTCTGTTTAAAAGTTGAAGCACTTCTCCATATTATTAGTAAGGTAATAAGAAGATATGCCATGCATCGTCGTCGTTGTTCACGTGGTTCAGACTTCTGATTTGAATTTGAAAAATGTTTGAGAGACTACTTTTTTGGACAAAATTCATTTAAACTTAAATGTTTAGAAATAAGTTAATCCAAAACTTACGACTTTCATCTAAAGTGTGGCCGCACAAATGATTGTGTGGATGAACACATAATGCACATAACGCACAATGAAGAGACGCGATCTCTCAATTCACTGTTTAAATTGTGCTGAGGGGTATCGAGAGATTATTTTTTTGGACAAAATACATTTAAACTATTAGTGATCCAAAATTTTTGAGCTTTCTCTAAAGATCGGCTGCACAAATGATTGTGTGGATACACATAATGCACAATGAAGAGAAACATGTCACGATAAAAAATCAAGGGTCATAATGACACTTGTCACGGCAAGTCTTGACAAGTAAGCCTATCACTCAAACTGACGTAAAATGAGAAATCTATACCAAACCCAAGGCAAGACTCCTAACATGGAGTCGAACTACACACACACACATATATACCAAGTCCAAACATAATCAAGATACCAAATCAAATCATAGTGTAAGAACTACTAAATACATCTCAAAATGTCAAAAGATACAATAATAGTCCAAAAAGGATCAAAATCTGTCTCGAAATGCTAAGTAAGACTTGAAAATAGATAGAAGAGGTAATAGGCCAACTCTTGTAGCATAGGACGTCTGGTACCTCGAATACTCCAAATGTTGCCTGAGTCAGTTATCCATGCGACACACTCGTACCTGGATCTACACTGAAAGGGCGTAGTAGGAATGAGTACGATCTACGTATACTCAGTTGTTGGAACGTAAGTGGGTTGCACCATACTATGAGGGACCAGGCCCTTTAGCGTCGATCACAGGCAATCAAATAGTAAAGCACTGAAAAACTAAAACTTTCTTGGAAAGTAAAGAACACAGTGATTTAGCGTGAAAACCTCTTTGCTCAATTGAGGAAAAACCACGACTTGCCCTCACAAGCACTTAACAGTCCACTATAATCAAACTCTTGATTACAGACTCTAATGAACCTAATTCTAGGCTCCACTAGTTTGCAATAACTCTATTATAAACCTAGCTTGACAACTCTACCTAGAACATACCTCAATACTGATTAACTCTAACCAATATTGAACTTGGGTAACTCTATCTAAACACTCTCAAGAACACAAGAAAGGATCATTACTCTTATAAAATAAGTAATTCAATTACAGATCATGAATTGACTCAAGAACACTCACTCTTTCGGTACATAAATAAATCAAGAACTTGAGCAATATTGCAAAGTTGAGTTTTTGCCTCTTTCCATCTTCTATTTTCTGATCTTGCAAAAACTCCCAATTGAGAGACAGTTTTTCCTTTTATAGTGAAAAAATGATTAGGGTAGAAATCTGATTAGGACAGGTGTCCTAGAAGGTACAAGCTCACCTGAGTAGTTTGTTACACTAGAAGACAAAACTGCTCAGGATAGTGACAGTTGTACTGTATACATGAAGACCCAGGGACATGGTCTCTTGTTATTAGTTGATCGTCATTAAACTATGATTTAACAATTTCTCCCTTTTTGATGATGGCTAACCAACCAACGATTTTGAGCATCAATATCCATTTCTCTCATCTACTTAAAGTGATTACCACTCGTGTCGATGAATGTTCCCCCTATCATTATGCACTTGCTTTCCCTTGTCAATATATCATGCAACTTAAGGACCTGGTCCCTTGTTGTCAATTGACATCAAAATTCATGCACTGGATTTCAGTGTTTCCCTTGTCAATCCACTTATCACATGCATTATACTTCCCCCTATCAATTTGCCCTCATATTTCACAAGCATTTTCCCCCTATTAATAGGCCATTCAACACATATTTCTCCATCTGTATTTAAACACTTGCACACTTGGTACCTGGTACCCTACACATCAACACTTGCATACCTGGTACCTGGTA
>NW_025855646.1:0-1393 GCF_002878395.1 Capsicum annuum
TTCGAGAGCCTTATTTTGGACTTATGTGGTTATATTTTGATCCGTGCGGCGGATGATCGAATGGACTACGTCAGCAGCTCCGGAATATCAATTTTAGGCTAGGTATACCTTTATTTGGTTCGGGTCCAGGTTCACCCAAGCTCATTTCGACCTATTGATCGAAAAGTTGAAAATTTTGAAATATGGGTGTAGGACCCACATTTGATCTAAATGACCTCGGATGGAAAATCCGGCTTCTCCAGCAGATCCGAAATGTCGATTTTAGTGTGTTAGCATGCTTGTTATGATTTTATAGCTTTTAAATCTCATTTCGACCCTCGATTTGGAAAATTGTGATTTCGAGTTTCGGGGGTCAATTTTGTGAAAATGACTTTTTATGGAAAATCTGGTATCGCCATCGCATCCGGAACTTCGAATTTAGTATGGTTGCATAGTTCGTTTGCATAAATCGAACTCCGAATGAATTCCGAGCACCCCATTGAAGTCCATTTCGAGTTAGAATAAAAACTGCTTAGTTATGCAGAAAAATCTGCAATATATATAGCAGCTTTTTCACATTTTTTTGTCCATTTTGCTCATTTTTCATCTTTGTCTCTTGAGAGTTAAACCATAAATATTTTGGGAGCTTAAAAGTGAAGTTTATGAGAGCTTAGGAAACTAGATTAACACCTATTTCTTGATTATATTACGGATTTAAGGTAAGAATTCACCATTTTCTTAGTAATTTCTTCCTTAATTTCTCACAACAACAACAACAAGAAGCCCAGTGTTCTTCCTTAATTTCTCAAAACCCCAAAAATCTTAGGGCATAATTTTAAACCCAAATTTTACCCTTTTCACTTGAATAATATTTTTATCTTATAATTATTAGTTTTTCATCAATTTAACCTTCAAAACAACTCCGATTCTTGATTTTAACCCGGATTTCAAAGATTTTACCCGGTAAAACTCAAAAATGGTTTTTCTTCGATTTGAACCCTGTTTTTCACTCGATTTAACTTGGGTTTTCAACTGTAGGTACCTAAAAATATGGGGAACATATTTTTGAAGTAAAGTTCCAATTTTGCCCTTCTTTTTTCGAAAATCTATTTTGGAGGTCCGTTTTGACCCCGAATCAAAAGTAGTCAATATGGGTGTCGTTGGTTTTGTTTTGATTCATAGATTTCATATTTGATATTTTTAGTAGAGTTCGAAATTGTTCGTGAAAATTAAGATCGCGGGTTCAAGTATAGCGGACCGGTTTCAGCTTTCGAGGTAGGTTATGGCTTAACTCTTCAGACTGGGCTGGGTAGTAAATGATGATACAAAATGTATGTTAAGGGTGGGAACTAATCATGAAAAATGTCTATCTATGTGTTTTGCCCGTGTGGGGGCCTATATGTGATGTAATTGT
>NW_025855647.1:0-5202 GCF_002878395.1 Capsicum annuum
ATTTCGACCTATTGATCGAAAAGAATTGGAAATATAGGTGTGGGACCCACAATTGATCGAAATGATCTCGAATGGAAAATTTGAATTCGCCAACTGATGTGGAATATTGATTTTAGGGTGTTAGCATATTTGGTATGATTTTACGGCTTTTAAATCTCATTTCGACCCTCAATTTAAAAAATTGTGATTTTCGGTTTTAGGGGGTTTCGGGGCTACCCAGGCAGCTGGTGGTCATAGTCGGTGTTATGCTATACAAACCAGACCTCAGGTAGAGGCTTCTGATGCTGTGATTACAGGTATTGTCCCCGTTTGTTTCAGACCTGCATTTTTATTATTTCATCCCGAGTTGACTTTTGCCTATGTATTTGTACATTTTGCTTCAGGTTTTGATTCTGTTAGTGACCCTCTTGCCATTCCTATTCATGTATCTACCCTGGTAGGTGATTCTTTAATGGTGGATCTGGCTCATCGATCTTGTGTTGTGACTTTTGCCGGGTGTGAGACTTTGATAGACTTACTGGTGTTAGATATGATCGATTTTGATGTTATTTTAGGTATGGATTGGCTGTCTCCTTATTATGCTATCTTAGATTGTTTTGCCAAGACCGTGACTTTAGTTTTTCCAGGTGTGCCAAGGATAGCTTAGAAGGGTACACTTTATTCGGGTCCTAAGAGGATTATATCTTATGTTTAGGCTCGTAAATTGATTGAGAGGGGATGTTTATCTTACTTGGCCCATATTCGTGACGCCAGTGTTATTTTACTTTCTTCTTTAGATTCTTTCCGTATTTTCTGTGATTTTATAGACGTTTTCCCTATAGACTATCCTGGAATGCCTCTAGATCGAGATATTGATTTTACCATTAATGTTGAGCCAGACACCAAGCCCATTTCTATCCCTCCTTACAGGATGGACCCAGCAGAGTTGAAAGAAATAAAGGATCAGTTGTAGGAGTTGTTGGATAAGGGATTTATCCGACCTAGTATTTTACCTTAGGGTGCACCTGTCTTGTTTGTGAAAAAAAGTATGGGTCTATGCGGATGTGTATTAATTATCGACAGTTGAATAAGGTGACGGTTAAGAATAAGTATCCTTTTCCTCGCATTGATGATTTATTTGATCAGCTCCAGCGTGCTGTGTTTTTTTTTAAAGATTGATTTGAGGTCTGGTTATCACCAGTTAAGGATTAGAGCTTCGGATATTCAGACAACTACTTTTCAAACTCGATATGGACATTATGAGTTCTTGGTCATGTCCTTTAGGTTGACCAATGCCCCTACCGCATTTATAGAGTTGATGAACCGAGTGTTTTGGCCGTATCTTAACTCCTTTGTTATTGTATTTATAGATGATATCTTGGTTTATTCCAAGAGTAAGGTTGAGCATGAAGATCATTTCCAAATTGTGCTTCAGAGATTGAGGGATGAGAAGTTGTATGCTAAGTTCTCTAAGTGCGAGTTTTGGTTGGAGTCTGTTTCTTTCTTGGGTCATGTGGTGACTAAGAAAGGTATTTTGGTTGATCCAACCAAGGTTTCTGCGGTTCATGACTAGGCTTGACCTACTTCGCCCATTGAGATTTGGAGTTTTGTTGGCTTGGCCGGGTATTATCGATGTTTTGTTGAGGGTTTTTCATCCATTGCAGTCCATTGACCAAGTTGACCTAGAAAAAGATTTTTTTCAGTGGTCCGATGCTTGTGAGGCGAGCTTCCTGAAGCTCAAGGATTTGTTGACTTTAGCTCCTATATTAGCTTTGCATAAGGAGGACGTGGGCTTTACTGTCTTTTGTGATGCTTCAGGTGTTGGGTTAGGTGTCGTATTGATGCAGGAGGGCAAGGTAATTACTTATGCATCTCGTCAATTGAAGCCTCATGAGAAGAATTATCCTACCCATGATTTGGAGTTGTGCGCAGTTGTGTTTGCTTTGAAGTTGTGGAGGCACTACTTGTATGGAGTCCGTTGTGAGATCTTTTCAGATTATCGTAGCCTTCAGTACTTCTTTACTCAGTGAGATCTTAATATGAGGCAGTGCCGTTGGCTTAGGTTGCTTAAGGATTATGACTTGACTATTCCCTACCATTCGGGCAAGGCTAATGTTATTGCGGATGCCTTGAGCCGAAAGTCGACTAGCATGGGTAGCTTGGCGCATCTTTTGACCTAGGGGAGGCCTTTGGCCTTAGAGGTTTAGTCTTTAGCTAACCAGATGGTTAGACTTGATATTTTGACACCGGGGCATGTTTTAGCATTTGTGGATGCTAGATCTTCTTTGATGAAGCACATTCAAGCTCATCAGTTTGATGATGTTAGATTGAGGTTGATTCGAGACAAGGTATTGAGTAGAGAGGATAAGGAAGCCTCACATGATTCAGATGGAGTTTTGCAGATTAGAGGCCGAGTTTGTATGTCGAAAGTGGGTGACTAGATTAGGTTGATCTTGGAGGAGGCCCATTATTCCAGATATTCTATCCATCCAGGTGTGACTAAGATATATCGTGATTTGAGACAACACTACTGGTGGGGTGGTATGAGGTAAGATATAGCAGATTTTGTGGCTCGTTGCCTATGTTGTCAATAGGTGAAGACCGAGCATATGAGACCTGGTGGTTTACTTCAGAGGTTACCCATTCCTGAGTGGAAGTGGGAACGCATCACTATAGACTTTGTGACTGGTTTGCCTCGTACATCTCATGGTTCTGACAGTGTTTGTGTCATCGTGGATTGATTGACCAAGTCAGCTCATTTTATTTCGGTTCAGGTCTTATTTAGTGCTAAGAGGTTAGTCTATCTACATTCGTGAGATTGTGCATCTGCATAGTGTGCCAGTGTCTATTATTTTAAATCGAGGTCCTATGTTCACATCTCACTTTTGGAAGACTTTTTAGGATGAGTTGGGTACTCGAGTGGATCTTAGTACAGCGTTTCCCCCCAGATTGATGGCCAATCAGAGCGGACTATACAAGTTTTAGAGGATAGGTTTCGCGCATGCGTGATAGATTTTGGTGGTTAGTGGGAGCAGCATTTGGCTTTAGCAGAGTTTGCATATAGTAATAGATACCATTCCAGTATTGATATGGCTCCGTTTGAGGAATTGTATGGTAGGCGTTGTTGCTCTCCAGTAGGTTGGTTCGATGTTTCAGAAGTAAGACCTCGAGGTATGGACTTGCTTCATTAGTCTTTGGATAGGGTCCTGATCATTCAGGATAGACTTAGAGTGGCTCAGAGTAGGCAGAAGTGTTATGCTGATCGTAGACTTCGTGCATTAAGATTTGGTGTTGGTGATCGTGTTTTCTTTCGAGTTTCACAGATAAAGGGTGTGAGAAGGTTTGGGAAGAGGGGCAAGCTTAGCCCCAGGTATATTGGTCCATTTGAGATTCTTCGGACTGTTGGTAATGTGGCTTATGAGTTGGCTTTGTCCCCTGATCTATCAACTGTTCATCTAGTTTTTCATATTTCTATGCTTCGTCGCTATATTCCTGATGAGTCTCATGTCATTCATTGGGATCCGATTCGATTAGATGAGCGGTTGTCCTTTATTGAGGAACTGATTTCCATTTTGGCTAGGGATGTTAGGTGGTTGCACTCTAGAGTGATCCCTGTGGTTAAGGTCCTGTGGTGACATCGACCTGTAGATGAAGCTACTTGGAGGTTGAGTATGATATGCGTAGCTCCTACCCCCAACTTTTCATTGATTCAAGTATTTTTTTGCCTTATTTCGAGGACGAACTAGATTTTTAGTGTTGGATGATGTAACGAACTCAAAATTTGATGGAATATGTGAAATTTGTGATTTTGTGTGATTTGACTATTTTACCCCTCCATGTAGTTGCATTTTGATATTTTCGAGGTGTGAGAGTGATTGGCATGATTTTCGATGCATTTTGGTATCATTTATGCAATATTGTGGTTTTTGATGGCTTCGAGAGTCTTATTTTGGACTTATATGGATATATTTTGATCCGTTCGATGGATGACCAAACGGACTGCGCCAACAGCTCTAAAATATCGATTTTAGGCTAGATAGACCTTTGGTCAGGTCCCGGTTTTGACCTATTGATCGGAAAGTTGGAAAATTAGAAATATGGGTGTGGGACCCACATTTGATCGAAACGATCTCGGATAGAAAATTTGACTTCGTCAACATATCTGGAATATCGATTTTAGGGTGTTAGCATATTTGGTATGATTTTACAGCTTTTAAATCTCATTTCGACCCTCGATTTGGAAAATTATGATTTTGGGTTTCGGGGTCAATTTTGTGAAAATGACATTTTTTTTGAAAATCTGATATCTCCATCGCGTTCGAAACGTCGAATTTAGTGTTGTTACATAGTTCGTTTGTATAAATCGAACTCCGAACGAATCCCGGGCACCCCGTTGAAGTCCGGATTGAGTTGTTTTTTTTTTCTAAAAAACAGCTTTTTAGACAGCAGTGCAGAAAAACCTGCACTGATAAATAACCTTTTCTTGACCTATTTTGCTCATTTTTTATCTTGCCTCTTGGGAGTTAAACCCTAAATAGTGTGGGAGCTCAAAAGTAAAGTTTGTGGGAGCTTGGGAAGCTAGATTAACACTTTTTTCTTGATTTTATTACGGATTAAAGGTAAGAATTCACTCATTTTATTAGTAATTTCTTGATAAATTTTTCAAAACCCCAAAAATTTTAGGGCATGATTTTAAACCCAAATTTCACTCATTTTCACTTGAATAATACTTTTATCTTATAATTACTAGTTTTTCATCAATTTAAACTTCAAAACAACTCTAATTCTTGATTTTAAACCGGATTTCAAAGATTTTACCCGGTAAAACTCAAAAATGATTTTTCTTCGATTTGAACCTCATTTTTAACTCAATTTAACTTGAGTTTTCAGTTGTAGGTTTCTAAATATATGGGGAACATGTTTTTGAAGTAAAGTTCTGATTTTGCCCTTTTTTTTCGAAAACCCATTTTGGGGGTTCGTTTTAACCCTGAACTAAAAGTAGTCAATATGGGTGTCATTGGTTTTGTTTTGATGCATAGATTTCATATTTGATGTTTTTAGTGAATTTCAGGATTGTTCGTGAAAGGTAAGGTCGCAGGTTCAAGTGTAGCGGATCAGTTTCGGCTTTCGAGGTAGGTTATGGCTTAACTTTTCAGGCTTAGCTGGGTAGTAAATAATGGTACAAAATGCATGTTAAGGGTGAGAATTAATCATGAAAAATGG
>NW_025855648.1:0-3820 GCF_002878395.1 Capsicum annuum
TTTCACCTCATCTTCTAATAAAGCATTTCAATTAAACACTTTCGATTCAAATTTTGAAAAAAAAATTGGAATGTGTTTTCATTTGTCTATCAGATAGTTACACTAATCACATAAACGATGCCATCTGCTTTAATTATACACATCAACCTCAAGTAGAAAATAACAGAGATTTTTACGGCTTATTGAGGTGAATGCATAGATGTCACGACCTTAGAAAAAGGGTCATGATGGCACTTGTCGTAGCGTACCTCGACAAGTAAGTCTATCACCCAAATTGATACACAATGGGTAAAAGATAGATATATCCCCAAGGTAAGGCTTCTAGAACGAAGCCGAACCATATAAGTAATCATAACAATGAGGAATGAACTCATCCAAAATATCAATTATGCCCAAAACTAGTTGTCAATAGTGTAAGAACTACTAATACAATCTAGGAGTCAAATACATCAAAAAAATAACCACAAAGGAATAATATCTATCACCGAATACTAATAAAGACATAGCTAATACAGAAAGATAGAGGTGAACTTCAGATACTAAAAACACATAACAAATACAGAAAGATAGAGGTGAACTCCGAACGCATGAATGTCCAATTGCTACCTTGGAAGCTCCAACAATCGCCCGAGTCAAGCAAGTTGAGGCGCACTAGGGCTAGGACCTGCACCGAAAAGACGCAGTAGGCATGAGTACGGTCCACTTATACTTAGTAGGTATCACAGGCCGACCAAGCAAAGTTGTAAATAAAGCATACAAAATATATACTAAGGACACGTCACATGCAATCAGAAAATGTCCCACAATGGTATCCCACACCACTTGCACTAACAATTCTAATATATCACATATATTGTAACATCACACCAAGATAGAATACAAATATGCATTATATCACATATAAGTAGAACAAGGGAGAATATGCATATACAAGATCATCAAATACAAGTCAAAGAAGATAATATAATTACATAGATGACAAGTCAATATGGCAATACAACACAATATAAACACAATAAAGTAAGTGCAATGTATATGATGATGATGATGATGCACGAGTTCGTCGGACAACCTCTGGGATTGTCGCACAAAACCCATATACACCTACGCATGCAAGCCTCCCAACGCAGAACCCATGGGGGTTTTGTCAACCCGTATACAATCCACATATCTCATATATCCTTTTTGGCACATCCCTCAGAAAAGGTTTTATAAGGTATTACAATATCTCCTCCCTGGCACATCCCTTGGGGAGGATTTTTAAAAGGTGTTGCCAGTGTTACTCAGGTGTTGCCACGGTGGTACCAATATTTCATGAATGAGTATGATATGAGGATGTAATACTCACAACCAATCACAATGAATATTTCCACAACCAACCACGTGATATATTTCCACTATCAACTACAATGATACATTTTCACAACTATGTGAGCTAATATCCACTCATTATTTTTGTTTTATCCATGAATTTCCACATGTCTCATATGCCAATAAAGTAGGAATATAATCACAATTCACCAACGGCACCACATTAAGCATTTTAACAATGTAATATAATTATTCACATGTATTCAAGGTTATCAATATCACATAGAACCTCACATGGTCACACATATCACATAATATCTTAATTTCAATAATTACATCACATATAGGCCCCCTCATGAACACAACACATAGATATCCATTCTTCATGATTAGTTCCCATCTTTAACATGCATTTTGTACCATCATTTACTACTCAACCCAGCCTGAAAGAGTTAAGTCATAACCTACCTCAAAAGTCAAAATTGGTTTGATACACTTCGAACCCACGACCTTACTTTCCACGAATGATCCTGAACTCCACTAAAATTTCAAATATAGAATCTATGCATTAAACTAAAACCAACAACACCCATATTGACTATTTTTTATTTAGGGTCAAAACGGACCTCCAAAATGAATTTTCAAAAAGAAGGGAAAAATCATAACTCTACTTCAAAAACGTGTTTTTCATATTTTTAGGAATCTACAGCTAAATACTCAAGTCAGATCGAGTGAAAATTGACATTCAAATAGAAGAAAAAATATTTTAAAGCTTTACCGGGTAAAATCTTTGAAATTCGGGTTAAAATCAAGAATCAAAGTTGTTTTGAAGGTTAAATTGATGAAAAACTAGTAATTATAAGATAAAAATATTATTCAAGTAAAAAAGAGTGCAATTTGGATTTAAAATTAAGCCCTGAGATTTTTAGAGTTTTGAGAAATTAATCAAGAAATTACTAAGAAAGGGGTGAATTCTTACCTTAAATCCGTAATAGAATCAAGAAATAGATGTTAATCTAGCTTCCCAAACTCCCGCTAGCTTCACTTTTAAGCTCCCACACTATTTTAGGATTAACTCTCAAGAGGCAAGATGAAAGAATGAACAAAATGGGTCAAAAGGGGCAAAAAAATTGCTATTTATAGCAGAAAAATCTGCACTATAGTAGATTTTTCAAGTCTAACGCACTTCGACGGGGTGCTCGGGATTCATTCGAAGTCCGATAAATGCAAACAAACTATGCAACCACACTAAATTCAATGTTCCGAACTCAATGATGATACCATATTTTTGAAAAATGTTATTTTCACAAAGTTGACCCCCAAAACACAAAATCATAATTTTTCAAACAGAGGGCTGAAATTAGATTTAACAGTCGTTAAATTACAACAAACATGTTACCACCCTAAAATCTTCGTTTTGGATCTGCTTGAGGAATCGAATTTTCAATCTGAAGTTGTTTCGACAAATGTGGATCATATACCCATATTTTCAATTTTCAACTTTCCGACCAACAGGTCGAAATGAGCTCGGGTGCACCGAGACTGGAACCAAAGGTCTACCTAGCCTAAAATTGGTATTCCAAAGCTGCTGGCGCAATCCATTCAGCCATACATCAAATGGATCAAAAGATATCCACATAAGTCTAAAATAAGGCTCTCGAAATCATCAAAAATTATAATATCGCATAAATGATACTAAAATGCATCGAAAAACCATGGCAATCACCCCCACACTCCAAAAATACCATAATGCAACTATGAAAACGGGTAAAACAGACAAATCATACAAAAATACATAATTCATATATTTCATCAAAAAGCTGGTCGTTACAGTAGAATTAAAGAAGATGACATGTTTTATGTAGTTAACTACCTAATCGAATAAAACCATATAAATAAAATAATTACATTGAACTGTAACTATCAAATTACGATACATTATATTGAAAGTTGGGGTGTTCAAGTGAAACAAATTAAATATTCTGATAAAGAACAAGCTTGAGTGGTGGTTACGAATAAAATTTAAAATTCAAAGGACATTTTAATACTTTATACAGTTTCTAGTTTAAAATTCCAAAATTTTATTTCTTAAAGTATGTTCTTAATCTAGTGTTTTAACAGTAAATTGAAATTGAACAAATACTATTTTTTATTTATTTTAGTGAATAGTCTTGTCTACTTTTATTAAAATTTTAAAACAACAAAATAAAATAATTAACTCGGATGTCACGTCAGTTTTAAGAAAATAAGAAAAAGAAAATTAAATGGTCATGCTACTTTAATTAAAACTTACTCAGAACTTTCATAGCAAGTGGCAATAAATGAAGGACCCAAATTTTCAAAAATATACAAAGATGTTGCTCCTAATATGATGATACGATCAGCTGCCAATTACTAAACTTTGATATGATAGGCAGAGGATATGCAGTAATTATAACCAAACTGTATGGTTTTGCGTCATATGCATATTCTCGATGCACATTGTACACTTATTTCAAGCTAAACCTTT
>NW_025855649.1:0-2804 GCF_002878395.1 Capsicum annuum
TCAATCCCAACTCCCAATTTTATCATCCTGATCAAAATTATGCCTATCATTCAGGAGCGGCAGGGCACAGTACAGAGGACTATTTTATCTTGAAACACAGGATCCAAGATCTGGTTGATCAAAAGGTCATCACGCTTTAGTCACCGATGCCAAATATTAATAGTAACCTACTGCCTAATCATGGGGGACCTACGGTTAACATGATTGAAATAGAAAGAGAATGGGCGTCTGGAAAGACTATTACTAAGGTGAATTCAGAAAAGTGCAAAAGGGCGGAAGAGGTAGAAAATATAGAAAAAGTTGTGACTGCCTTAACTGTCAACGAGAAAGCCCCATTTATAGTGATGATGACCCCGATCCAAGTGTACACTCCCCCAGCAAGAAAGAAAATTATTGTACAGACCGCTGCTACTCAAAGGATGACGCGATCGGGACGATGCTATATCCATAAAGAATTGACCAACAAAAAAAATTCACGGAAAAGGCCAATCACTGAAGGGGAGGCTGAGGAATTTTGGAGGCATATGCAACCCAAATATTATTCAATCGTCAAATATTTAGAGAAGACGCCAGCCAAATCTCCATTTTGGCACTATAAATGAGTTCACAATACCACCGACAAGCTTTATCAAAGGTCTTGGATGAAGCATATGTTCCCACAGGTATGAGTGTTGAGAACTTGGCTGCGATGATAGGAAATATTATGGGGAATCATCGCATATCATTCAGTGATGAAAAGTTGCCGTTTAAGGAAGCAATGCATAACAAAGTCTTGCACGTCACTGTCATTTGCTGAGACTATGTGATTAATCAGGTATTGATAGATGACGGATCTGGTGTGAACATTATTCCCCTCTCCATGTTGGTTCAAATGGGCTATGATTTAGGAAAAATTCATCAAAGCCACATAAATGTAAGAGCATTTGATGGGGGGCAGAGAGATACCATAGGAGAAATTGATTTGTGCATCCAAATGGGACCTGCTGAGTTCAAAACTCAGTTTCATGTTATGGATATTCATCCTAGCTATAACCTACTCTTGGAAAGACCATGGATACATGGTGAAAAGGCCGTTTCATCACCCCTTCATCAACCATTGAAGTTCATTTGGGAGGATCATGAAGTAGTCATCCAAGGGAAAGGAAGCCGAGCGAATCATCCCAATGGTTATGTGCTGGTGATTGAAGATATTCCAAAGGGTAGTAGTTTCTATACGGTTGAAATTATAAATGCTGTGGAGAAAGATCTGACGCTCAAAGTGCCAATGTCTTCTGTCTACAAAATAATTGTGACGGTGATGTTAAGAAATGGATTCGAGCCTGGTCGGGGATTGGGTAAGAATCTAAAAGGAATTACTGAGCCTGTTATGATCCCAGAGAAAGCCTCTAAGTATGGGTTAGGATATCAGCCTACCGAGAAGGATATGGTTGAGGATAAGTTAGAGCAGAGTCTGTGTAGGCCCTTTCCGCTCCTGTACCAGTCATTTCCTGTATGGGAGGTGTCGAATGATGATGGTCTTAAGGATGGGATAGGAGATTTGTTCGAGGGATACAATATTGTACCAGAAGATTTCCTAAAGTCAGGCGGGGTAAAGAAGATTACGCCAGGGGAGGCCTTACAAAACTGGACCTTCACTCCACTCATAACCCGTCGCCCATCATGGTAGATGAAAGGGCAATTACTAATAGTTTTAAAATCGGTGATGATATGGAGATGGCCCCGCGATCCACCCTTTATATCTCAAAACTTTCTTTTTGTATTTTACTGCTTTCAACAAGGTATGGACTTGTATTTGCACGATTTATGAGCCATGGTTTTGTAATTATTTCACAAATTTTATTGAAAAGGCCTTCATTCATTTAAAAAAATTTATTATTCCTGAAAACGTTCCTATTCGTATATTTTATTATTATCTCGTTATCATCTAACTTGGTTTGTTGTAACTTAAAATCTGTCAATGTCATGTCATGTCAAAGCTTAGACAAACAAAATAAAGGGAATGATGATAATTGGAAGGATGGTGATGAGGAACAATAAGTTAAAGATAGAGAGGAGTTTGAGAACCGAGAAAATCCTAATCTAGAGGAAACTGAAATAGTCAACCTCGGAGATCATGATAAAATCAAAAAAACAAGTGTCAGCGTCCACCTGGCATAAAAGAGAGCTCATTCACCTGTTGTGGGAATATATTGACGTGGTTTCTTGGTCCTATGATGATATGCCGGGATTGAGCACCAGTATTGTGTCCCATAAGTTGCTGATAAATCCAGAGTTTGATCCAGTCAAGCAAAAAAGAAGAAAATTCAAGCCAGACTTAAGTCTAAATATCAAGGAAGAAGTGACAAAACAAATCCAGTCTAAGGTTGTGGAGGTCACAAAATATCCGACGTGGCTAGCCAATATCGTCCCAGTACCGAAGAAAGACGGCAAGATTCGAATTTGTGTTGACTATAGAGACTTGAATAAAGCCAATCCTAAAGATAATTTTCCGTTGGCTAACATCCATATCCTCATCGATAACTGTGCAAAGCATGAAATATAATCATTCGTTAATTGTTTTGTCGGGTATCATCAGATATTGATGGATAAGGAAGATGCAGAAAAGACGGTTTTTATTACGCCCTGGGGTGTTTATCATTACAGGGTAATGCCGTTTGGTCTCAAGAACGCGGGTGCAAATATATGAGGGCTATGATGATGATTTTCCATGATATAATCCATAAAGAGATTGAGGTGTACGTGGATGATGTAATTATTAAATCCCGCGAGAGTTCGGATCATCTGACTCATCTGGAGAAATTCTT
>NW_025855650.1:0-1071 GCF_002878395.1 Capsicum annuum
CAACTTACGAAGGACATGACCCTTGATAGGAAGGAGTGGAGGACGCGTATTAGGGTAGAGGTTTAGGGGGTGGGAGTGCGTCGGTAACAGTAAGGGAGTGTTTTCATAACCAACCAGAATGATACATTTTCACAACCATGTGAGCTAATATCCACTTATTATTTCCATTTCATTCATGCATTTCCAGATGTCTCATCTACCAACAAGTATGAATATATCACAATACACCAATGGTTCCATATTGGACATTTTAACAACATAATATAATTATTCACATGTATTTAAGGCTATCAATATCACAAATAACCCCAAACAATCACACACATCACATAAATCTTAATTTCGATAATTACATCACATATAGGGCCCCACATGAGCAAAATACATAGATAGCCATTTTTCATGATTAATTTCCACCCTTAACATGCATTTTGTACAATTATTTACTACTCATCTCATTCTGAAATAGTTAAGCCATAACCTACCTCAAAAGCCGAAATTGGTCTGCTACACTTTGAAACCATGACCTTAATTTTCATGAACAATCTCAAAATCCACTAAAAATATCAAATATGGAATCTATGCATCAAAATAAAACCGACAATACACATATTGACTACTTTTGGTTTGGGATCAAAATGGATCCCCAGAATGGATTTAAAAAAAAACGGTAAAATCAAAACTTTACTTCAAAAACATGTTTCCCATATTTTAAGGAATCAATATCTGAAAATTCAAGTCAAATCGAGTAAAAAAATGAGGTTCAAATTGAAGAAAAACCATTATAAAGATTTACCGGGTAAAATCTTTGAAATCCGGGTTAAAATTAAGAATCGAAGTTATTTGAAGATTAAATTGATGAAAAACTAGTAATTATAAGATAAAAATATATTCAAGTGAAAAGAAGTAAAATTGGGGTTTAAAATCAAGCCCTAAGATTTCTGGAGTTTTGAGAAATTAATCAAGAAATTACTAAGAAAAGGGTGAATTCTTACCTTAAGTCCGTAATAAAACCAAGAAATGGATGTTAATCTAGCTTGTCAAGCTCCCACAAACTTTACTTTTAAGCTC
>NW_025855651.1:0-1463 GCF_002878395.1 Capsicum annuum
CAAGCTCAACCCTTTTGAATACATATCCCATGACAAGTTCTAAAATGTCATGCAAAGAAATTTTGATGATATGGACGATGAATATTTGAATTTTGATGACTTGGACGAGGAATACTTTGACAATAATCATTGTGATAGAGACATTTAAGATATGATATGCAAAATATACAGAATTGTTGATAACACATCTAATTAGGAAGGTCTTAAAGAGTTTGAGATTGTTGTTGATGTAACATTAGGCATTGACAAAATTTCCCATGGTAGAGAGATTTTGTGGAAAAAAAACAACTAACTTCAACACACGTATTTGGAACCTAGTTCAGAGAAACACAATAACAGTAAAAGCAAATTGCACACAAAATTATGCTAGGAGATTTCAACTCCAATCTCCACTACTTTCATAACGTTTCAGATTACAACTCAGCAATCAAAGGGACTCACTCGAGTACCTCACCTTGATAGTTAACTCTAACTGTTCTCCACACAACTTAATCACTCCAAGAAGTCAAACTCGCTTCTTGTTACAGCACTTCACTTCTAACAATAAACAAAGACTATTAGAACTCAAAATAAACACTTCTATTGCCAACGCCAAATAGTTACCTAGTAATAGCTTGGTCTCGATCAATTGCTCATTTTCTTTTCTTGTTCTTTCTTGCTTTTGCGATTTTCATAGTTGTAGATGTGCAAAAGCTATCTGCGCCAATTCACAACAATGTTGCATATATACTGCTTGCTCTTTGACTTCATTTAGGTCACTAAAAACTTTTCCTTGTGGAAACCAACTTGTATAAGGAAACTTGCTAGAATACATTCTTTACCATGATTAAAAAGATTTCCTTTTGACTTAAAATTTTGAACTCTTTTTAGTACATTAATTATGCATTCCATATTTAAACAAGTACTCTACTGCACGTCACCTAGCTAAATATTCCAGCCCCACAATGATATGGGTGTCATGGGCTTGAGACCATTTACTAGAAGTCAAGCTCGGGAACTACAAAGGATTCAAGGCGCGTTTATGAAAATGGACGCGGTTGAGCTTGTTGCGAACTCGCCAAAGGGAGTGTACGTCTTTACATGTGGGGGATGAACTTAGGGGACCAAAACAAACCCCAAGGTTTTCCCAAACACTCCACACCCGCCACCCCTTCATTAAGGGCAAAAGGGTTTTTTTACCATCCTTTTTTGTAAAGACTATTTAAGGTGTTTCTTTAGTCTTGTTCTCTTTAGCTAGCTCATTTTAAAATCACTTTGTAACATTGAACACCATATTTCCTCTCAAGAAGAGAGTAGACCACCAAATATTTTAAGCTTCACAAGTGAAAGGTTCCACTTGTGTTGTGAGACGGCTAGAAACGAGAGTGCTTGAGTGAACGGAGTTCCTCTTGTGTTCTCGTAAGAAATTGGTGCTCGTTAATGTAATTTGTAGAGGTTTTAGAGTTTGATACACTCTTTAGTTG
>NW_025855652.1:0-2196 GCF_002878395.1 Capsicum annuum
TGTCAGAACTGATGGTTTTCACTATCACTCCAAACTATGTTTTAATCATTAATATAAAAGTCTTAATGGCTACTATGGCCTCAGATTTTAGCTGCAATAGATGAACCCAAGTATATCTACCATAGTCATCCACCATAGTCAAGAAATAACACTTGTTATCAAAGGTAGAAGTTCTATATGGACCCCATAAATTCATGTGTACAAGTTCAAACCATGCAGAACATCTAGTACTACTTGTAAGAAATGACAGTTTTGTCTATTTAGCTAGTGAACATACAGTACACTTATTCAATATATTTACATCTCTAGGATTCTTTAGAATATCTAAGCATTTTAAAACCTGATAAGCTGGATGCCCAAGTCTTTGGTGCCATAAGCTGCAACTAGAAGCTGAAACATCTGCAATGAATCTGCAGTGTTTTGATTCTGCAAGGTTATGATCTCTTTTTCATTCTTCTTTAAGAACATATAGTCCACCCTTTTGTCTACCAATACCCTTGACCTTGCTATTGAAGAGTTCTTTTAAGACACAGAAATCAGGATAAAAGAACACAAAGTATGAAAGTTTCTTGGTTATCTTAGCAACAGATAACAAATTGAGCCTGAAATCTGGAACAAATAGAATATCTTTGATCATATCATCTGCAAATATGTAGGCTTCTACAGTATGGGAAATTGTAACTTCATCACCTGTTGGGAGGTTCAATATGTCCATGTGTCTGAGAATTAATCTTGTACTATCTTTGAACAAGTGTCTATATGTAGACATATGATGTGTAGCTCCTGAATCTACAATCCAACTGTCAGAACAAGCTTTGGACAAAAAACAAGTAGTAATACCTATCATATTAACTTGTTTCATATCTTTGGTATCCTTGCTTAACATGTTCATAATCCGAGTGTACTCTTCTTTTGTAAAAGTGTGAGATTTTGCCAGTGGTGCATTATTCACCTCATGACCGGAGCTAATAGCATCAACTTGTCCTGCTATGGTTGGAGTCTGAGAAGGCTTTTTGCTAGTGTTGGCATAGGTGTAACTACCATTATATGATCTGAAGTTGGGAGAATTATAATCTTGTTTCTTCTTGTTATTCTAATTATTTGGATACCCTACCAGTTTATAGCAAGTTTCCTTAGTATGACCTAAGAGGTAATAGTGTTCATATTTTCTACCCTTATAACTGGTGTTGCCTTGTCCATAACCATACTTTCGATTCACTTGCATAGCAAGTGGTTCTGATCGATCATTCACAGCAAGCATATAAGCTGAATGATGGATCTCATTCTCTATAAGCATAGCATAAGCTTGATTAAGAGTAGGATTCACTCTCTTGAGTAATATCTGTCTCCTAGCTTGATCATAGGACTCATTTGGATCACTCAAAAACTGTAAAAGCCTCAGTTGACACATATGATCTGAGTACACTCTAGACTTGGGGCAATCACAGCTAGGATTTGGCACTAGAACATCATATTCACTCCGTAAACTTTTCAATTTAATAAAGTAAGCTGACATTAAATTTGTACCTTGAGAATGCGTATTGATTTCACGATGCAATTGATATATACGCATACGATTCAACTTGTTATATCTCTCTTTCAAATCTTCCCAGACTGCATAAGCACTTGTGGCATAAATAATATCAGATAGTAAACTTTCACTCACAGTGTTCATGATTGAAGAAAGGATAATAGCATTGCATGTTTCCTATTTTTCATAGAGTTCCTCTCTGTATGACTCTTTGTTACAGGTTCCAGTGACAAAATCAAATTTTATCTTCCCTGAGAGAGCAATACACATCGATCGACTCTACAGACTATAGTTTTCTGATCTAGTTAACTTAATCGAAACAAGTACAGCATTGGAAATATGAGAAATACCAATGAAAAGTGGATCACTTTGATAAATTTTGGGCGCCATGAGTGAAGAAATTGAACTGCAGGTTAGACTAGAATCGAGAAGAAGAAGAAACTGAAAAATAGAGGCCTCAGATTCACAGAAAACTCATGAGAAATTGATTGAACCAGTCTCAGTATTGAGCTTGTAGCTCTAATACCATGTTAAAATACCTCTCAATCTCTCTCTCACACACACAACTCCCATTGCAGCAGTTACTGAGCTTGAAGAGAAAAAGGGAAGGAGAGAGAAATTGAGCTAAGAAATTTTGTATATTGAGTTCTGTACTATAGAAATTT
>NW_025855653.1:0-387 GCF_002878395.1 Capsicum annuum
ATATAGTTATGGAGGAGTACTTAAATATCGATATGAAGCAGAAAAAATAGAACACCGTTGTAGATACTACTCAGGTACGTTCAATGAGACAAAAATAAAATAGGAAATAAATAGGAAAGAATTATGTTCATTATATAAATGTTTGTTAGCATTTGAGCCATATATTGTATATAACAAGTTTATTGTACGAACAGATAATACACAGGTACGCTGATGGTTAACAAAGAAAATACACAATTCAGTTACAACAAAAGAGATTCGGGGACTAGTTTTGAATATATTAAATTTCACATTTACAATTGAAGTGATCAGTACTAACAAAAATGTTATTGCAGATTATATATCAAGACAAAGTTACACAGACTGAAATAATAGAAGAAGATACTC
>NW_025855653.1:487-1841 GCF_002878395.1 Capsicum annuum
GGATATAACAAACTAATTGCACTACACAAAACTAACCCAAGCCTAGTAAAAACTTGTTTTGACTATGGACTGTTAAACACCATATATACCCAAGACGGAGAAGGATTAACAGCTATGGAAGAATTACACAAGATATTCACCACCTACAAAAGGATAACGAAAGGAAATCTATTTTACATAAAGTGTTATACTGCACCGGCAGAGATACTATATAACGAAATAAAACCAGTTATACAAGTTGTAAAGATAGGACTAACTAGAGATATGATCATACCAGAAGATATTACACAGCAACCGGAGATACCCAGAATTAAGATACCCGACATCTACGCAAATAAATGACTTATCGGACTAGCTACGATTATTCGAGAACTAGCAAATAATTATACTAATGGAAACCCAATATGGAGCTATTATTCAAGAGATCATCAAATGATTTACTCTAATTCAAAAGAGCTACGACAAGCAGATATGGAAGATGTTAGACAATGGATAATGACATTGCTTAACCCAGAAAAACAATCTCCCACAAGAGCAATTAAAAAAGGATTTATTTCAGACGGACTACTGACAAGGTATTGTAAAATAATTGGACACAAATATCCAGATCACCAATGTTCAAGGTGTAATGGAGAAGATAACATTATTCCAGAAGTACATCTAGAATAAAAGAAGATAAAATGCCAGCTGGAAAGATAAGATAAGAAACAATAATGGAGATATAGCAGATACGACAACATCAACGGAGACAAGATATTGAATTATCTATGACCATCGTATAGATTTTTGTCTTTACGTAAAAGAATTGTAATTATTGTAAGTTCCTATATGTAGACTTATAGACTTTACTAGACTTGTAGAATTTTCTAAAGGCTATAGGTCTAGGTAGTAGCCTTTTTGACTTTTTATTAGTAGTTTTTAGCATTTTAAAAAAATGTGTGAAGATTGTAAAGATTTCATTCTATAAATAAAGGAAGCCGAAGGCATTGCAAAGAAAGCCTTCATGCGTTGAAGCAAATACTCTCTCCATTCCACAACAAATATTTTACTCAGTTAATTAAATAGACATATTTCAATGGAAAAAGCTATGGCGGAACAAACTTCAGAAATATCAAAACTACCCGAACAAGTATATTTATTTATAATTATGAATAGCTAAATTCATAATTCCCAACAATCATGATATGATAAACTAAATTCATATTAGTTACTTTATAGTAGAATTATTTGAGGAATAATATGTTAAGAAGTTTATTAGCAAAGTGGAAACGGAGAAAAATCCCTAAGAACTATGCCATCCTAAAGGTGAAACCAATGAGGCAAGAAGCCGTGGCGGGGAGTAACTAGAGTAGAG
>NW_025855653.1:1941-2776 GCF_002878395.1 Capsicum annuum
ATGAGGCAAGAAGCCGTGGCGGGGAGTAACTAGAGTAGAGGCGCTGTTTAAGGGAAAAAGTATCTGGATTACCATGTTAATAGTGACCGAAGAACATGTTATTTAAGAATAATCTAGTATATAGTAATCTAAGATGACCATATTTTGTTATGTACATGGTTGAAGGGAATATTTTGGAAAAAACAATTTTATGAAAATGAATAATTATTTATCTGATGTGATGGTAGATAAATTCAAAATACTTATTTTGGATGCACTTAAAGATATAAAAGTAGAAGATATAAGAAAAATCATATTAGAAAAAGCATTTAGTAAATATTACATGAATAGAGTAAATTATTTACCATACCTACCTAATTACTCTTACAAATACTTACCATAATAAATTGCATAGAATTTTTTGAAAAAGATATAAGAAACATACAGTTACTAGAAAAACGGATAAAAATAAATATAGACAAATACATGGAAAATAAAGATACAAAATACATAGAATTTCTTAATAAAAATATGCAAGAACTACTAAGGCTAAAACAAACCACTACAAAATATTATAATAAAATCAATTTTAAAAGATAGATCACCTAGATTATCTTAAAGTTTTAATCTTATATATACTTAAAGATATAGAAATAATAGATATTAAGAAAATAATATTAGAAAAAGTAATAGACTATGAAATTGAAACCATAAATTGGCTAGAACAGTTATACGAGGAAATTTACCCAGAAGGATATTATACAGATTAAGATATGTTAGAATATATTAGAAAAACTAGAGAAAATCAAGATAATCTAAATAATGAAATTAATTATAGAAACCGAATTAGGAAAAT
>NW_025855653.1:2876-3970 GCF_002878395.1 Capsicum annuum
TTATAGAAACCGAATTAGGAAAATAATGGAAAATCTAAAAGAAAAATTAATATGGATAGAAGAAACCTTAGAAAATTTAGAAAAAAGTACATGTGATAGTTTATATAATTTAAAAAACTCACTACAAGTAGAACAACACAAGATAATAAATAACATTGAAAATCTAGAATTAGATATACATTACAGTACAGTTAGGATAAATTATTACACAGAAATTTGTAACTCTGCAATTACTACAGGATAAAATAATAAACAAATTAATGGATATATCTTACGAAAAAAGTAAATCATTAAAAGATACTGAAACAAAATTTAAAAAATATCCACGCACAAAAAATAGATTCACTAGATACCTAATAAATTTATTTCATATCCGCACCCCCCTACAATTGGTATCAGAGATATAAAAAGTAAAGGATATATGTTAGAGTTATAATTGGTATGCATCTTTGCATACAATTAATTCTGCAGATTCGCATATTACACCTAAAGGTGTAGAAAAGATAAAAATCAACTCAAAAACTAATATAGTTCAAGATTTTGATAATGAAAATCCTACCCCATCTGAAATGGATTTTGACATCAATTCTGTTTAACCATGATGACACAACTTATTGATTTTAGTCCTGGTTCTCAGGCAAGAAAATATATTCAGAAAGAATTTTTTTCTGATAAATGGAAAACCTTTAGAACATGGTTTTTTGAAACCTATACTTCTGATGAATTACGAAATATTTCAAAAGAATTTTATGAAACATGTGTCTTACATAATAAAATTATCTTTTTTGTACCATGGTTCATGTCTGCATATTTACTGTCATATGTCAAAATAATCGAAAGATCTTATCAAAATTCTGATGGATCTATTACTCAAGCACTCTATCCTCCTCAGTCTTCTTTTATACTGCCCAATAATACTGGCATGACTTTTTCTGCTTTTCAAAAGTTTGTCAGTGAAGATGTGGGAAAAATTACTGTTTCTGAAATAAGTAACATTATCAGCCAAAATAATTATTTGAGTCTTTATGTTAAGGTTTTAGGAGAACACATTTCTTCTCTTGATAAAAAATTTGACGAATTAATTGAGTTAGTTA
>NW_025855654.1:0-2890 GCF_002878395.1 Capsicum annuum
CAATGAAAAAAAGTCCAATCCTACTAGGAATCAAGTTTTATTTCTACTGCCAGATCGAATTGTCACTTAAATATTATTTAATATTTAAGAGTTTGAAACTAATTAAAGTTCAATTATAATATTTAACACTTCTAAATATTTTTTCCTCAAATAAAATTATATTAACAATTTTTTTCAATTATTATTTACTTACTTTTAGGAGAATTAATAATATGGTAATAATAAAATCCTACATATATTATATTAGGAACCAATTTTCAACAAATTTTGCTTCTCTACATGAATATATGATATTTAACTATCGGTTTGCCTCTTCGAAAAACCTACATTTCTCTGCATCTCTTTTTCTTTTAACTGTATATCTAATCATCAAATTTATATTTTAGTGTTTCGTTTGAGTTGCAGTATGTAGCAAAGAAGAAAAGGGTTGAGGAATTTACATTATGAGGGTAAATTATCTTTGCGCCCACTAGAGGCTGATCCCTGCGTGTTGCTGGATAGTGAAACTTCAAGGCTCCTTCCGTGCCACTAAGCCAGCCACTAGTTTGGTTGTAGATTCTGATCATAAAACACATATTTGTCTTAATATAGCTTTCAATAAAATTATAAGTTCTACCATATTAGGTATGGGTTTCGAGAACCTCTATTAAGGGTTTGGATCTTCAATGAAATTTGTGCAATCGAAGGTATGTACATATATCCAACTCCTTTTTTCATCTTGTTTTTGTAGCGATCAAAAGTTATAATTATGTATTGTTTATGTGTTTATGTATTTTTTTTCAAAAATCATGTTGATGATAATATTGGTGACGTTTCTCATATTCAAGATTGTGGTACAAGGTTGACTTTCTCCATAAACTTTTGTTTTAATGGATTTTAATGGTAGATATTTTCACAACTGTAAAATTTAAGTTCCAAACCAACAAATTTACTTAATAAATCGCATTATGATATTTCCTTATTTTTTTTAACGAAGGACAATTTCCTAACCTGATTTGACTTTGTGTTCTTTTTTACACTTTTATGTCATAATGTTGAAGATGTATCTTTAGTGGCCTTTACAGAAAAGAGACAGTGGAAGAGCAAAGAGAGACTAATAAAAGTCCATACGGCGTGGGATATCCAATCTCGACGAATTGCCGCCGATTGGAGAAGTTACTAGTAGTTTCTAGGGCTATATGGGGTGTTGTCTCTCCCTCTACCCGTTTTGTTTCATTTTTGGGTGAGTATCAAAGCGGATCCAAGATTCGGACTCTTTGGGTGTCAAGCAAACTTATCGACAGGGGCGGAGTCACCTTCGATGAAGGGTGATCAGATACACACCTTTCGTCAGAAAATTATGTGGTGAATAGAGATTAAATGTTAATCATAATGAGAGTATATTTAATTTTGTACACTATAAAATTTGCACATCCTGTTAGGTTTTTGCCCTGATTTTCTTACTATATTTAAGTTTTATTTTTTCTTAGAAGGAAAATAAAGTTACGATAATTACTTTTACTTTTTCTGAAAGAAAAAATATAATTATTTTCCTAATTTGGCTAACCTCTTTCTTGGAGGAAAGGTTTTGGAACCCTATAAATAGAAGACTCTTTTTTCATACCATAACACAATAGCATCTGCAATGTAGTCTTTAAAAGTCTTTGTTTAGGGGGAGATTTTCTCTCTTATTAGTTTTTATGTTTTTTATATTAGATTTTTTATGTAGGCCAATTAGTCAAATAATATAATAATATTAAGCCTTTTAGTATTGTTTTATGTGTCTTCTAAATTGTCACCATAATGGTTTGCAACAAAAAACTTCTGCATGACGTCCTCTCAATTTCGAACACAACAAGTGGTATTAGAGCTAATGGTTCAAAGATCAGATGGTTCGATTGAGGATAGTTTTAATATAAAAGTTGCAACAAATTTGATGATAATGAAGATATATGTTCAAAAGCTACATGTGGAGATAATTGTCAATCATATTTTCAACAATCCTGCTGTCACATATTTGAAAATAAAGCTCACTTTTAACCCTGTAAAAGGGCTCCAATATTTTTAACCCAAAAAGGGCTAATATACTTTTTTAACCCCAAAAACTCCATTTTTAAACATGTCGAACAACAGTGATATATGAAGAATATATATGAAGAACGAAGATCATGCACAAGAAGAAGAAGGATCAAGAATATTTTGAAGAAAATCAAGCCAAAAGGAGGAGATTTGTTGAGTTTTTGCCCTGATCTTCTTACTATATTTAAGTTTTATTTTTCCTTAGAAGGAAAATAAAAGTTAACATAATTAATTTTACTTTTCTTGAAAGAAAAAATATAATTCTTTTCCATATTTGGCTAACCTCTTTTTTGGAGGAAATGTTTTGGAACCCTATGAATAGAAGACTCCCTTCTCATACCATAACACAATAGCATCCACAATGTAGTCTTTAAAGAGTCTTTGTTTAGGGGGAGATTTTCTCTCTCATTAATTTTTATGTTTTTTATATTAGGTTTTATATGTAGGCCAATTGGCCAAATAATATAATAATATTAAGCCTTTTAGTTTTGTTTTATATGTCTTCTGAATTGTCACCATAACGGTTTGCAACTAAAAGCTTCCGCATGACGCCCTCTCAATTTCAAACCCAACAAGTGGTCTTCACTGAATTTCTGGCTCTACTATTGCTTATCGATTAAATTATTCAAATTATTCATTTTTTGATATATAGGAAAATTCACCAACCAATTAATTAAAAAAATAATAATAAAATGACAAAACTTGATCTATCAATAATATTACTAATATCATAATATAATATAATATTCATAATTCATTAAAAAAGTAGAATGTACGCCTGTTGTTAGGGGTGGGCGTTCGATCGGTTCGGTCTGATTGTTTAATATCGATT
>NW_025855655.1:0-1204 GCF_002878395.1 Capsicum annuum
CTCTCTTTTCTCCACTTCACCATCTTCTCAATCCAAAATTTACCTTGAGTTTAACATTCTCAGTCTTGGAGAACTTATATTGTACAAAATTACAAACTCCGTAAGGCTTATTAGGGAGTTGACGGTCAATAACAAAGCATACTTGTGCAGGTGTCGGGCTTTGCTGCCGCTGACATACAACATTTGCAAGCAAGACACAGCTGAAAAGGCTACTGCTACTGCGAGCAAAATCATGCCATAGACTTATTATAATCAGCTGCTAATTCCATTTTCAGTTCCTGATTAGATGTTGTTACTAGTCTGTATTCCGTAGCTCTGTGAAGGGGCTCTAGTCGTTTCCTGGACATTGCCAATAATGTGCACACACACATCTGTCTCAATTTAAGTATGTTTTGGTTAGACTGGACACCGAGTTTAAGAAATAAAAGGAGACTTTTGAATCTTTGGTCTTAAACATGTCAAATAGATTATTGGAATTGGAAAGTTTAACAAATATAGAAAGAGACATTTCTTTCGGAGTAGACTAATAAGGAAAGTAAGACATGATTTAGTTGGGGCGGGGGGAGTATGAGTTTAAGTTATATATATACCCTCAGTATAAGAAAAATTTACGGTAGCATGTCACTTTTACTTGTTAATTTCAAGATTATAAAATTACATTTTAATGAAGTTTATCTGTAGATATCCTTCGACTAACGTGATAGGTTATTGTATGAGGTATATTCATAATTCATTTGTGACACTGTGCACGCTCTTTTGTGACCAGTCATGGTATTGAGTTGGGTGATGACGATAAGAAGCTAGATGAGACATCATTGGCAATGTCCGGGAAACGACTAGAGCCCCTGCACAGAGCTACAGAATACAGACTAGTAACAACATCTGATCAGGAGCTGAAAATGGAATTAGCAGCTGGTTATAATAAGTCTATGACATGGTTGTGCTCGCAGCAGCAACAACCTTTGCAGCTGTGTCTTGCTTGCAAATGTTGTATGTCAGCGACAGCAAAGCTCGACACTTGCACAAGTATGCCTTGTTGCTTTGTTATTGACCGCCAACTCTCTAATAAGCCTTACGAAGTTTGTGCTTCTGTACAATATAAGTCTTTCAAGACTGAGAATGTTAAACTCAAGGTAAATTTTGGATTGAGAAGATGATGAAGTGGAGAAAAGAGAGGAGATGAGCAGATATCGATGAATGGGAA
>NW_025855656.1:0-2635 GCF_002878395.1 Capsicum annuum
GGAGATTTTAAGTTTTACAACTCCTCGAATAGATTATTTTTCAAAACAGGGAATGCCAAATTTATTTAGGATATTGACAATGGTGGGAGTAATCAAAATAAATAATTTATGTTTGAAGAAGGCATTTGGTAATATCAATTCTAGTGAAAAGTGATCAAATTATTTTACCAGATATGTTTCAACCTATAAATCAGGATTATAAAGAAAACAAAATGATATTACCTCATGTTCAAAAATCTCAAGTTGAAGTGCTTAAAAAAAGATCTAGTAGACAATGGAGAGACAATGCAATTTTGAATGATTATGTTATTTATTCCCAAGAGCATGATTTTGACATGGGAACCAGATGATAATCCTATAATTATTAGTCAAGAGAAATCATGTCAAAACTATGTTAAGTAGATCGAAGCCTTGAAAGATGAGTTGAAGTCTATAAAAGATAATAGCATTTGGGAAATTGATGAGTTACCATAAGCATTGAAACCAACTGGCTGTAAATGAATTTTTAAAACCAACCGTGATTCTAAAGATAACATTGAAAGATATAAAGTTTGCCTAGTTCCCTAGGGCTTAACTCAAAAGAAAGACAAAAATTTTAAAGAGACTTTGCCAGATTTATTGAAAGACTCTTTTAGAATTATTATGACACTTGTTGCTCATTATGAATTAGAGCTACATCATATGGATGTAAAGATTGCATTTCTCAATGAAAACATAGAAAAAATGATACATGAAGAAACTAGAAACCTTTGAGTCTCAAGATTCGAAGTACCTTATACCTACACTTAAGAAGTCCATATATGGTTTAAAATAGACACCCCATCAATGGAACTAAAAGTTTGATTAGGTGATAACCTCTTTTGGTTTTAAATAAAACATTGTTGATCATCACATATATCTCCTGTTCAGTGGGAGAAAATTTGTTATCCTTGTGTTATATGTAGATGATATTCTACTGGCAAGCAGTGATGTAGGTTTATTGTATGAAACTAAAACATTTCTATCTAGCAAGTTTGAAATGAAAGATCTTGGTGAGACTTCCTTTGTTTTAGGCATAGAGATCCATAGGGATCACACTATAAATATTCTTGGACTATTGCAAAAGACTTATATTGATAAGGTGCTAAGTTGATTTCCCATACAAACTTGTGCACTAGGAGATACAACTGTGGAAAAGGTGATAATTTAGGTTTGCGCCAATGTCCAAAGTTGGACATTGATAAGAAAGATATGGACAAAATCCCATATACATTAATATTGAAAAGTATCATATATGCATAAGTTTGTACTTATTCAGATATAGCATACATAGTAAGAATTTTGGGCCGATAAAGTAATTCTGGAATACCTCATTGGAAAGCTGCAAAATGGGTTATAAGGTATCTTGAAAAACTAAAGATTACATGCTCACTTATTGAAGGTTGGATCATTTTTCACTTATCAAAGGTTGGATCATTTAGAGGTCATAGGGTATTCTATTCAAAGTTTGATGGATGTTTTATAGTAGGATACTTACATCACGTTATGCTTTCATGTTGGCTGGATAAGTTGTTTCTTAGAAAACTGTGAAAAAAAATTAATAGCTTATTCTACAATGAAAGCCGAATTCGTAGGCTTCTATGAAACATCACGTCAGGAAATATGGCTATTATCACTGGAATGCAAATAGTTTGTGGCATCAAAAGACCATTGAAAATTCATCGTGATAATAAGTCTACTGAGTTATATTCAAAGAATAATAGGAGTTCGTCTAAGTCAAAGAACATAGACATTAAGTTTTTAGTTGTAAAGAAAGATATCAGAGTTATCTTGTATCAATTGAGTATATTAGTACAAACTCGATGAGTACGGATCCACTCATGAAAGGTTGGCCTTCTTAAGTTTTTCATAGGTGTGTGGCTCATATGAGTATTTTTAAATTTGATGATGAACCATTTTAAGTTGGATTTTGGTTTATCATTTATGCTATTGACATGTTAAAGTTTATTTTTTGTATAGACTGAAGTTTTATGAAATCTATGAATTTCATGTGTTTATTAATAACTTTAAAAAATAAAGATATTAACTTTCTATTGCAGTTTTGCATAGTGTATAGGAAAGTGATTTTGTATTGTCAAAGTCATAATGTAGGACCATTTGAAAATAGTCATGACTTAGATCATTTTACAAATAATTTCTATATCTGATCTGTCATTGGTATCGCTGATATTTGTGTCCATTGATGGGTTTAATTTCTAATATATATTTCGAAGACAGCTTTGATCCTATATTGGTAGTATCGAAGAACAAGATTATTATGGGTTTAATTAAAATTATAGAAAATCCACGGACCTTTTAGAAAGTTTCATTGAAACTTATAGAAAAAGTACCTTTTCTGAACATGCGCTTTTCCTGAAAAGACACTTCAAAGCCTTAAATAGACATGATCCATAAATCAGAAGAAATCACTTCTTTTTTTCTCTCCATCTTAGATAAAGAACACCAGAGAGAGAAATCTTTAAGGTGTAGAAGATCTTATCTTCTTTAAATGTTATTTCTATGGTTAAAGGCTAGCATTTTGACCATTTTTCTATATTATTCATCATTGTTTAATGATTTACTTGTGATCTTGGATGAATTCTTATTTCAAGTTTTC
>NW_025855657.1:0-2070 GCF_002878395.1 Capsicum annuum
TAATTCATCTATATGCATTTCAAATTCTTTTAAATCATCAAAGCTATATGTTAATGGTTTTTGGGTTATTATACTATTTTTATCTATTAGCTCAATTCTTACAGTAGTCTTATATTTTTTCCATCCTTTTAATGGATCTTCACTATATAGTTGTCTTAATTTTTTCTTTATTATTTCTACCTTATCTATAGAAAATATAGTTATTTCTTCTTTATTTATTGAAAACATAACTAGTTTTATTGTGTCTTCAATATTTTTTATATTTTCTAATTTTTGTGTAATTTTTTCACTTCCTTTTATCCAATCATTTTTCTTTATTATTTTATTAATAACTCTTTTTGCTCTTACCTTTTGTTTACGTGGTGTTGTAAACCACCAGTGTGTTTTAGTTATTATATGTGGGTATAGCTTATCTAAAAATGGCATTCCTAAAAGCATATCTTTTGATGTTAGTTCATAATTATAGATCTCTTCTATTGTTAATATCTTATCTCATACTTGTATTTTTATATTTCTAGCTTTAGAGGTAATTAAGCTTCCTTCATTATTAAATTCTCTGACTACTATTGGTATTTTTAGCTTATCTCATTTGTCTTCTGGTAAACAATTATATCTAAGTTGGCTTCTGCTCCTGTATCTATCATAGGTATATAATATTTATTATAATATCCTTCTACTATTATTTTCATAAGTACATATATTTTCATGTTAAAGCTCTCTTTATTAATAATCTTTCCTTATTGTAGGTTATGGTTAATTGTGTATGTTCTATGTTATTTTAACAGAGCAATGTTATTTAAAAAATGTACAAGTAAATATGTGTTAATTATGAAAAATGTTAGAAAATATGTGTTAATTATGAAAAAAGTTAGAAATGTTAACTTAGTTGTTAAATATTATTAATTACGTCATCTTGGTAACTATGTTGTTATTTATTTGTTAAATATGAGAAGACCATTTAAAAATACACAAGCTTTTAGAGAAATTAAAAGAATTTTAACTAGTTACTACTGATTATAAGAAGTTAAATAAACAAAAGAAAACCCCCACAGATTAGCTTACTTAATTACCTTAATATCTAGCAATGAGGCAAAATTAATAATTCATTTAAAATCTAGAAAAATAAGATATATACCACCTAATTATGATAAAATCAGATTTCCGTATCCACCAAAATATTATAAATATTGTACAGATGAATAACATACCAAAATCACAAAAATATAAAGAACTAAAAAAAATATCTGAAAAATGAAAAGAATTAAAAATAAGAAAAGAAAGACTACAATATAACATGATTGTTGGAGTATGCCAAAAATCAATAAAAGCACAAGAAGAAGAAATATCATATTTAGAATCACAAATAGATAGTCTCGAATACATATATCAACATGATCTATACACTATCAAATAGATAAAATGAACAAAGAAGAATTTATAACAGATGAAAAAACATACGAGAATCATGAAGGATTAAAGATAAGAATAGTATTTTCTAATCTAGGAAGAGGAAAATACTTAGTAGGGGGTGCGGATAACTAACTTGTAAAGATAACTTGTAAAATAGATCTATTATATATAATGGATATATTTTTCTTTGTGATATTATTTCATCTATATTTTCTCTCCAATATTTTAAATATTTGTAGTCTATCATTTTATCCTGTAGTAATTGCAGAGTTACAGATTTCTGTATAATAATTTATCCTAATTGTACTATAATGTATATCTAATTCTAGATTTTTAGTGTTATTTATTATCTTGTGTTGTTCTTCTCGTAGCGAGTTTTTTAAATTATATAAACTATCACATGTACTTTTTCCTAAATTTTCTAAGGTTTCTTCTATCCATATTAATTTTTCTCTTAGATTCTTCATTATTTCTCTAATTCGGTTTTTATAATTAATTTCTTTATTTAGATTATCTTGATTTTCTCTAGTTTTTCTAATATATTCTAACATCTCTTAATCTGAATAATATCCATCTGGGTAATTATCCAGGTATAACTGTGCTATCCAATTTATAGTTTCAATTTCATAGTCTAATACTTTTGCTAATATTATTCTCTTA
>NW_025855658.1:0-2935 GCF_002878395.1 Capsicum annuum
GGAAAATTCTTGTGTATCCGAATTTAGTAACCATATGTTAGTATACATAGGTGTCTTTGGGATGTGAGTGTATGTCACTACTAGGTGGGTGTCTTATTTTCTATTGCTTAGTTCCTATTTTTCTTATTCTGTGTTGCTCTTATTTCCTATATTTCATATTCCTATGATTTTATTCTATTATTTCCTATTCTTTATTTCAGTTATGTCATCCATCCCCTTATTTATTATCCTTATCTTGAGCCGAAGGTCTATCAGAAATAGCCTCACTACTTCTTCGGAAGTAGCAGTATGGACTGCGTACATCTTACCCTCCCCGGACCTCACGCTATGGGAATACACTGGATTTGTTTTTGTTGTTGTTGTTGTATATCACAATCGATCGATAAGAGGCTAAGATGAGCCCATCACTATACTATGTTGGATTCTACGTATTTCCATCCATTAAATACATTGAATGTACAGAAATGATGATTGGAAAAGAACGCACAGAGGTTGATTTAATAGGGTTCGTGCTAAAGTTATTTGGATGTTACTGAGTTTTAAATTTATAATATTAATTTGTATTTATTAAAGAGAAAAAAAACATTATTTCACCCCTGAACTTGTCTTTATAACTTATTTTAACACTTAAATTTAATTGATTATTACTTAATTTATCCCTTTAATAACTTTAAAACGTATTATTTTTCTCCCTTCGTGGCTTAGACCAAGTCAAGTTTGGGTGCTGTATAAACACTCGCGATTTGATTGATCCACGTCATTATTGAATAAAAATTAACCCGACCTATATCAAATTATTTTTTAAAAATCATTTTTTTAAATATTTTTAAAAATTCTTCTTTCTTGTTTCACCAAACAACCACCACAGATCTGCCGCCACCGCACAACACTGCACCACCAATTATTTCTCCTCCACTTCATTACCGTCGTCGTCTGGGAATTCATAAAGCTCTGCAATGCTACCAACACCATTAATGTTCATCACCACAACTCCATAATGTCCATCACCACCGTCAACTCTACTCCATAATATTTACACTCAATGGTAATATCACTTTCGTCATTGTCAATTACACAATTTTCATCACCTCCACTGATATTAACTTCAAAATATTTTGGAATGGTTGTAAATTTCACAACACCCATCACCAACACCAATAATTTCACAATGTCCAGCACCAATACCAACAATATCATCTAAAAATTCGACTAAAAAAATCATACGAAAATAAATTTGTAATGAAATTAAAGAATAATAGCAGAAGATTGAAGTGGTGAAGAATGGAAATAGAACAACACTATCATCATCAACAACATTATAGTATCCACCGATGATGCGCAAAACCCACTATTAACATTGACCACCGACACAAACAATTCTATTTTTCCAGCTGAATATCCTCTTCGAAATCTTTAAAGTATAACGATTACACTCTTTAAATAACCCAAATATACATCCCAAAAAACTTTATCCTACCAAAAAAATTAGTATTTTTTCTTTAATTTGATGGAATGGAAGAGGTGGGGGTAAAGATGGTGACAAAGGAGGAGAAATGGAGCAACTGACTGAAGAAGAAATATGGGTGACATCTATGGTTGTGACCAAGAAAGAAAAGTGAAGAGATAAAAAAGTAAAAAGAAATAAATATGGGATTAGGTTAATTTTGTAATTTTTTTTAGTTTCACGCGAGTTTGAGCGTGTGGGAACACTTTCTCTATTAGAGGAGATATTAAATTCACTTGAAACAATAATAAGGGGGCAAATAATTACTTGTAAAGTTTCAGTGCTAAAGTAAGTTTTGGGCATACAATTTCAGGGGTGAAATGATGTCTTTTCTTTATTAAATAAATTCTAAGTCAATTACATGATTTATTATAAAGCTATTAGGTTATTATGTCAAAACTCACATAGGAAATAGTATATTTGCCTCTGAAAATAGGTAAAATTTCATAGATGGTCAGGTAATGATAAATTTTTCCATCAAAGTTACTTAATTATGTTTACTAACGCAAACAATATAAAACTTTGTATTTACTAATACATAGAAAAAAGTTGACACTATCATATTGTGTCAATATTCTATAAATCTTGCCTTAGAGGCAAGACTTAGATCAAAGACGTTCCAATAACAAGTTACATTTCATGGGTAAAAGTTGATGCTACCACATTGTATTTTGATTTATGAGATGTTCTATAACTATTGTCTTAGAGACAAAATTTATCCCAAGGACTTTCAAACAATAACTTACGCCCCATGGGCAAGAGTTGATACTACCACATTGTGTTTTAATTTATCAGATGTTCTACAACTCTTGCCTTAGAGGCAAGATTGTTCCCAATGACCATAAAACAACAAGTTATTATGCCAAATGGGCAAGAGTTGACACTAACATATTGTGTATTGATTTGAGATATTCTATAACTCTTGCCTTAGAGGTAGGACTTAGACCAAGGACTTTCAAATAACAAGTTATGACCCATGGGTAAGAACTGACACCACCACATTGTGTTTAAGGTGCATATGATAGACAACTCAATTTCAGCTCAAAAACTTTTTCACCCCCTCTTTTTTTTCACTTTTCAACAGCAATTGTGCGGATCTTTTTTAGATGCTCTACAACTTTTGTCTTAGAGGCAAGACTTAACACGAGAATTTTTTTACAACAATTTATGCCTCATGGGTAAGAGTTGACACTACCACATTGTGTCTTAATTTATGAGATGTTCTATAAATCAAGGACTTTCAAACAATAAGTTATGCCCTATGAGCAAGAGTTAACACTACCGCATTATGTCTTGATTTATGAGATGCTCTATAACTCTTGTCTTAGGGCAAGACTTATCCCAATGAATTTCAACCAACAAGTTACGACTCATAGGCAGGAGTTAACACTGTCACATTGTGTATTGATTTATGAGATGTTCTATAACTTT
>NW_025855659.1:0-40439 GCF_002878395.1 Capsicum annuum
GATATGTGTCTTTTAAAAATAAAAGCAAGAGATAGAAGAGTAAAAAAATAAAAATAAAAATAAAAATAGAAAAAGAAAAAGAAGTGAAAACCAAAAAAAAAAGAAGAAAGAGAAATAAAAGTTAGAAATATAAGTGTAAAAATAAAAGCAAAAATAAAAGAAATAAAAAAATCATATTAGGAAAATGAATCTTTATAATTAAATGTAGCATGAATTAAAGGATGATTACTTCCCTTATTTACTCTAACTGATGAGAGTTAAAATAGGAACTACTATTCAATTTGTATATGTATATATCAACATTTTACTTAAAAATATAAAATACAATTTGCTATTTTTCATAATTATGAAACAGTTGCTACTTTTGAAAAGTTTCCTTGATGATTTTGGGGTTCCAAATGTCTCTCCTTTATGTAACCAAGAAGTTATATTAAATAGATACTATTTGATTCTAGGCAATTAATTCCCTCCGTTTATTTTTATTTTTTATATTTAATTTGACATACTCCTTAAGAGACGAATAAAATAATTTTACTATATTATCATCCCCATTTATACAAGTTAGCTATTTACAATAAAAATTTCCTCTGTTTAAAAATAGTTGTCATATTTTGCTTTTTAAGAGAGTCAATTTGACTAAATTTTAAAGCTAAATCAAAATTAAATTAATTCGATATTTAGAAATTAAAATTTAGGTATTCAAATACTATATGAAAAGTACTATTTTTTTCACATATCAATATGATTGCGAAAAACTCAATATGTTGGACAAAGTCCATATCACTTGACTTTCAAAAAGAAAATCGTGACAAGTATTTTGAAACGGGGAAAATAGTATACTCTATGCTGATCAGTTTACATCCATCCAACAACACTTGACCACATTAACTTAACACACATGTTAAGAAATAATACAAAATAGGGGTAATTTTACTATGTGACCCTTTGAATATAATAAATTTTATGCCTTGAAAAATGTATTGAGTGATGAATCGTATTTAATAGCAAAGGTAGAATGGGTAGAAAGAGATAAATTATCCACTATTTTTTCAAACTGGACAAGCATTGTTGGACGTCTAAGCTATTGATGGACGGAGGGAGTACTTATCATCCTTACTAAAAATAGGGCCGCAATTGTCACAACCCAAAAAAATTCAAAGGGGTCATGATGACACTTATCACGGCAAACCTTGAAAAGTAAGTCTAACACCCTAACCAATACACAAAGTGGGAAAAGACAATAATAACCCCACGGTAAGGCTTCTAGAATGAAACCGAATCACACAAGTACAATAAATGCGAAAAGAAACATAACAATGAAGGCATAACTCCCAAAATCAGGTGTCAGCACTATAAGAACGTATCTAGTACAACTCGAATCCCTAAAAATACATAAGATATCCAAATACAAGAGAAACTCTACCTCCGAAATGAAAGTAAAGATATAGTCTATAGAGAAAGGTAGTAGAAGACATCCGACCTCCTGAAAATCATCAACTCCTTGAAAGCTCCAACAATCACCCGAGTCAAGCAGCGTGGGGCACACCCAAACCTGAATCTGTACCGAAAGAGTACAGTAGGAGCGAGTACGGTCCACTTGTAGTCAGTAGGTATCATAGGCCGACCGAGCAAAGTAGAAAATAAAGTATACAAAATACACACTAAGGGCACGCCACTTGCAATCAGAAAATGTCCCATAAAGATAGCCCATACCGCTTGCACTAACATGAGGTGTGAAGGGTCTTATAAATATTGTTTGAACTTTTTTTAATATATATATATATATATATATATATATATATTAAAAGTGTGAAGGATCTTATAAATATTGTTTAAACTTTTTGAAGGCCACCCCTTCACCAAAAGATAAGCAAAACTCCTCATACTCGCCGCTTTTAGACTCAAGACATTCACAACCATACTGCCTTATCCGAATGATAAAAATATTGAGACAATAATCCTTAAGAAACTCTAACTATATATGTTGTCTCATGTTAATATCTTGCTGATAAAGACGTAGCGAAGGCTACAATGATCGGAGAAAATCTCACAATCAATCCACTACAAGTAGGGATGCTATAATTTTAATATAGACACAACTGTGGCTAACTTTAAATGTAAGACCCCGTAAAGTTCTATCCCATTTCAGTCCTATATCATGTCAAAAGAGGTCCCAGGCTTAGAAAATTTTAGCTAAGTGTTGAGACTTAGTCTCATTTTTTACCTCGATATTTCAATGGTGTCATTTGTTATCTTTCCATCCTTATATTGTCATTTTTAAATTGATTCATGATCAGGATTATCTATAGGTCATCTCGGGTGAGTTTTGGAAATTGTTGGAGACACGTTTGGATGACCAAAACAGCGAGCCAACACCATCAGGATGGAATATTCTTGGTGTTGCATGTTCAGAACTTACAGTAGTCCCAGTCTTGGATATACTCTTATCCAGTTATTTTATGATATTTTGTTATTATTATTATGCACGTGAACCCATGCATATCAGCCTAACCTCACCTAGCATATCAATATATTCAAAAGTACTAACGCATACTCTTTTTTTGCGCTATGATGTCTCATATCATAGGTTCGGACGCTCGGGTTCTTAATCGTACCTACTCAGATCAGTCGATCAGCCGCATCTACAGTAGTGAATCCTCATCCATCGAGGATATGACAATCTTTTAATTATTTTAATATTTATAGTATTTTAGTTTTTCAGCTACTTTCAGATAGTAGTTAGAGTTAGTTGGGGCCTGTCCCATCAACTCCTTTATTTAAGATGTTAGAGGCTTTCAAACACTTTCAGTTAGAAGTTATTCTATAGATGTACTCAGTATTGATTCAGTTTTATGAACCTTATGGAGTTTTGAAGTTTTTACTTCTGCATATGTTTCATGATTATTATCTAGTGTTCACAGCAGGTACCAGTCATGGGTTAGCTTGTGGTCCTTCTGGGTTGTAAGCACCGTGTGGCACCCAGGGTGTAGTCTCGGGGCGTTACACTAAATTATATTCTTATGGGCCTTTAACTATCTAGAAAAATAAGCTATCACCTTATCCTTCAACATCAACATACCACCCAATAAAACTCTAGAAGCATCGCAAACACAATAAAGCCTACATCTTCCTCATGTAAATTCAAGCTAGGAGCTGAAGTAAATAACTTCCTGTACTTCTAAAAGCTCCTTTCACAATCATCAGACCACTGAAAAAAAACATCTTCTGAGTTAACTTAGTCAATGATGTTGTAATATAAGAGAATTCCTATACAAATAGTCGATAATAGTCTGCTAGCACAACTAAACTTCGAATCTCAATAAGACAAGTAAGTATAGCCCAATCACGAACTACATGCACCTTCATTAGATCGACCATTATTCCATCCTTGTTATCCACATAGCCTAAGAAAGAAATGGAATCCAACCAAAAATCAAATTTGGAGAGCTTGGCATACAATTGCTCATCTCTTAAGTTTTGATGTATGATCCTCTAATGCCTCACATGTTTAGCCTCATTTATGAAGTAAACCAAGATATCAACGATGAACATAGTGAAAAAAGCATTATGATAAGACCGAAACACCTTATTCATCAACTCCATAAACGTTGTTTGGGCCTTTGTCATCCCAAAAGACATAATCAATAACTTATAGTGTCCATGAGACATACTTAAAGATAATTCTGGAACATCCAAAGCTCTAATTTTCAACTAATAGTAACCTGACCACAAGTCAATCTTAGAAAACATTATTTCACCCTAAAGCAGATTAAACAAATCATCAACACATGGGATAAGATACTTATTTTTAATAGTTACTTTGTTTATTTGCTGGGGTCAATACACACACGCATGGATCTATCCTTTTTCTTAACATATAAAAAAAGTACACCCATAGAGACACACTCGGTATAATAAAACCTTACTTACGAATCTTGAAATTGCACCTTTAATTTATTCTACTTAGCCAGGGCCATCCTTTAAGGAGGAGTAGAAATGGGCTTGGTATCTTGATCCACTGTAATGACTCATTTCATTATTACTATAAATATCTATAATATAGGTGTAAGAACCTTATTTTCATAGGTTTTTCAATCCTTTACTATGGAAATGCATTAGATATGAACTAAGGATATACAATACTTCTAGCAGAAAGTTAAGTTGGAAGTGTTCTTACCGATTGAGTTTTGAGCTAAGTTTAAACTAGGTTCAACTTCAAGAGAGCATTCATATTAGAATATAATGAGTTATGGGTCTTAATATCTACCACATAAAAGTCTTTTAGTACTGTTTCCAATGCATCTGATCATTTGTTAATCCACTTTTAGAGTAAAACATTATAGCTATTTTTACTGGAGATTGTTTGGCCTGAAAAGTTGGTCGCCACTGTGAAGCTGCTAAAATGATAATTAGTCCACTACAATGACAACTGAGTAGTACATAAGCCTATTTTTGACATCCTTAAGGTTTTCAACTCAAAAACATTATTCTAAAGCCCTAAAGGGGAGATTTTCCAAGTCTTTGGGTGGAATTATTTGTTCAGGTAAGTTTTTCCATCATCTTCTTCGTATTTCAATCCAATAACATCTTAGAGTTATTAGAATGATCTTTAATGATGAAATTATTGAGGACTAGAATCGTATGCTCATGGGATTTTGGAGAAAAACTATTAGTTGAGTTAATGTCACCTAGAATTACTTCTAGATTATTAATTAATAATTTATAACATAAATTAGTGATTCCAAAATATGAAATTGATTATTGGACCTTGAGTTCAATGAAAATAGAATCTTTAGCTTTAAAACTCCATGAATGGAAATGATTGAAATATGATAGAGATAATTAATGATTAATTTATCTTTGGATAATATATTACACCATAATAAGGATAGAATTAATGGGTTGAATTCCCAAAGTAGTCATTCAAAGATTCATTGAATAATTAATCCTATAATTATTTGATTTCTAGATGATTGGACTAATGGAGGCATGAAAAATAGAAAAGAGTAATCTTGGTGTTGCTTGCTTGTTTTAAGATCTTTGTTGAGTTAGGTTGTGGCTTAATGTATAGTAAATTTGGGTTAGATAAGTGTAATTACTATAGTTTTATGGGATACTTCATGTCTAGGCCTACTAGCATGGAGTTGGCATGGATAAAACATAAAATTAATAAAATAAAAATATAATTGAGTGTTGTTTGTGTGGTTCCTTTGATTGGTGTTTGTATTTGTATGACTTACTTGTGATTTTACAAGTTTAATATATAGATATGACAAACTTAAGAACCTAAAGTCCAGTTTGGCTTAAGTGATAAAAAGTAAGATGTGTAGAGTGACAACGCCTAAGCGCACACGCAAGTGTACACGGTCTTATCAAGTAGTAAAATGGCCTTCTAGAAGCCAAGTATCGATCCCAAAGAGACTTGATTCAATAACAATTCTATTATAGTTTAGAATTTAGATTCAGTTGATGCGAGCGTAACCAAAAAGAGAGTTTGTAATTTATAACTAGAGAAAAGTAAACAATGCGTAATGTAAAGATCTTGAACAATCAATAAGAGAAAACTTAGGGTTAAAGCCCTTTGAACAATCATACTATGTTGTTGAATTTCATTCATTAACTTGCTTATCCTAGTTGTTGATTCATAGGGTTAGTCGCATGATCATGGTCTCCCGACCTCTAATCCTTTAGCTAAGTTGAATCTTACAACTACATCATTGAGCGAGGATATAATAGTCCACTTTAGTTCTTTAAGCTATCTTCCTACGTGTGAATTAAGTAAGGTATATAGGTACATACCTGTCCTAGACACTAATTCAAATTCCTTGTTTCATAAAGGAATACAAACCATACTTTGTTCATCTCCATATTCTATCCCCTATTCCCTCTCCCGAGATCAAAAGGCAGACAATTGATATATTCTAAGGATTGTAAATTCTTAAAATAGTTAAATCAAAAATGAACATACAACCAATAATGATAAGCAAAGTTATACGAATTTAATTCAAAACAATAGTACTCATGTTCTTGGCTTCAACCCCAGAAAAAGGTGTTTAGCCACGCATAGTCATAATCATAATCACAAGGTGGTAATTAACGACTAAAAACATGAATGAACTAAATAAAAATAATAAAAACCTAAATATGAAGTTATAGAAGCTCCTTGATCTCCAAAATATGTTCAAAGATATGTAAAAATGTGATATAACATGTATTTATAGTATTGGAGTGAGCCAAGTCCGTATTGGAGTTTGAAACATTCAGTTATTAAGCCCTGAAGTGGAGAGGGCATCGCCCTGTCTATAGCCCCGCTCCAGGTGAGGCTGAGCCCTGGGTTGAGTGCCACTCTAAGAAAGGATGCGCCCTACCCATATCCCTGCTCCAGGTGAGGCGGCGCCTCCATATCGCCTTGAGCCTCTGAAACTTGTTCTCCAAATTTTGGTTAAGTGTTGAGTCTTTCCTTTTAGTTCCTTGTCTTGTAGTGTCTTTTCCATGGATTTCCAGCCTTTTTAACATCAAAATATCATCATATTCAGCTAGGCTAGGCTAGTTCATACTGATTTTTCACTTATTGTTCCAGCTGTACACTCACTCAAATTAAACTTTTCTTACTACCAACAAGTTATTCCACTCATAATCACACATTCAAACCATAAGGAACTCATTAAATACACTAGAATCCAACGAGACTAACTAGACAAGTACTTAGCTCAAGATTGTACCACTAGTTTTCCAGGTTGAACTCTAAATGACTTAATTAAGTACAAACTTGTTTGGAATTCACTTTGAATAGTATAAACACATGCTTTAACACTTTGATACACATTCATCTCATTATTAACCCATATATCATACGAATCATCCTCAAAACAAGTCTAGACATGCTAGAATAGTGATGCTAGAATGCATAATACACCCAACATCACCACCCCATACTTAAAGCCTTGTTCATCACCAAACAAATTTTCACTATAAATATTATGATCTGGAGATTCTACACTTCTACTACATACATGACACTCAAGCTAGTCTACACGGAATACAAGTTCTACACTAAGCATGTTACAGGCACAATTGAAAGCTTATGAACACTACTCCAAAACATCCTAGCCTCAATAATTGACTCACGTAGTTGGAAAACTCATTCTTATCATTCAATCAAGGGCATCATACAAATCACCCACATTCATCGAACATGTGCCCCTTACAACAAGAGAGTTACCTATACTCACTCACAATTAAGCAATTTATAACATGATAGGTATAAGAATCAATTTACACTCACTCTCTCAAGGAATTCACAAGTTACACAGATTGAACCATAGGCTTGCCCCTAGTGTAGTGCTCTACTAATATTAGAATGTCAAGTATAGGATCAAATGGGTCTTTTTCGGGCTGTAATGTAGGCTAAGGGATGGGTAGGAACTATTTAGGAATAGTGACTAAGAACTATTTAGAAATAGTGACTAACCTCTCTAAGTGCTTTAATACACTACATTATACACTAGAACCAATCTCCAACAACCCATTTGCACCATTTTTTATCTACCCCAATTTTTTATTTTGCCCAATCTCTTTTAAGCATTTTCACAAACACATGGTGGGCTTCAAGATTCAATTTTTCTCATTTTATATAATCATGAGAATAGTTATAACACCATATATATCACTCCCAACCACCACACATCAAATATAAACACCAATAACTATTACCTTGGGGCATGAATTTCACTTTTTTCTTCTCTAATTTCTCAAACTCCTTACTAAATCAATTTTTTATTAAAGCACTTTGGAGCTTTTTGGATCAAATTTTGGTCTATCAAAAAATAAATTAGGCTACTTATGAGGCTACCAAAGAAAACTCTAAAGGCTCAATAGGGATTAACTAAGATAATGAACAAAGGTAGGACAAGTAGAAGGTATAAAACAAGGCTACTACAGAAATACATAAATCATCTCCCATACTCTTCATTTCGCTTTACACACACACCAAACAAGTTCTAGACATCATATGAAGTAAGGAATATACAAATACCTTACACACACACATGACACATGCTCAACTCAATAGGATCATGATGGACTCCCAACCACACAATAACATGATTTCAAATTTAAGCCAAAAAGTACAAGAGTCATAAAATGAGCCTAAGAGTCTCAAAAGTAGCAATTCAATTATTCCACATACTTTTACCATTAAAATACTTACACCATGTAATAAAAAATAGCACAAAAAAAATATCTAACACAACTTTTTTTAAAATTAAACCAAAATTTGAGAATTTCCCCACCCCACACTTAAAAATCTACTTTGTCCCCAAAGTGAACTTAAAAATAAGAGATAGAAATACTCCCTAAGGCCTCTAGGCCTAGCTAGTTGCATCTTTTGCATTAATGGGATCCGCGGGACCCCACACTCAGTTTTTGCCATGCTCCTTAGCTCAAGTTTATGGTACTCAGACTTCCGATTAACCTGCGACTCAATCAAAAACAATAACTACTTGAAATAAAAACTAAAACTAAAAATAAAACATACCTACTTAACTTGGGTTGCCTCCCAAGAAGCGCCTGATTTAGTGTCGCGATATGACCCAACTAACGACTTAGTCGTTCTCTTTCCTTTTATTTCTTATGCTTGGTATCCATCTTCTTATTATCTTTACCCCTCTTGGGTATGAATTTTGAAGAGCAACAAATTCTTTAACTCTAGCCTTTTCAGGATCATCAATTAGCATTAAATTAGACTTAAGTGGTAGAAGCTTAGGCTGCTCAATCAGGTAGTCCAAAGAGGTCTTTGGTAGAATAACCACCCCACACTTGTCCCCATCAATCATATTAATCATATATAAATCTTTATAGTGTGAAGTTAATAAGGGTGCCTTGAAAATATCAAATACCACCTTTCATCCTCTACCTTTATTTTGAGCGTGCCTTCTCTAAAGTCAATCAGTTGATAAGAATGGATGCCCCAAAATGATTGGTACTTGTTCGTATACCTCAAAATCAAGAATAATAAAGTTAGCAGGAATAAAAAATTTACCAAACTTTCTAAGGACATCTTCAATGATTTCTTCTGGATATGCCATAGACCCGTCTGCTAGCTGCAAAACCACTTTGGTCAATTTAGGCTTTCCCAAGCCCAATGTGTCAAACAAATATAAAGGCATCAAATTTATTCTTGCCCCTAAGTCACTCAATACATGGACCTATTTACTCCTAATTTGGATAGGTAGAGTTCAGTGAGTGTTGTTGCCCCCACATCTTGAAATTTCACCTTATTAGCAACCACATCCCTCAATTACTTCACATACTTAGTCATACCCTGCAAAATATCTAACAAAGGAAATTTAATGTGAAGTTCTCTGAATGTATCAAAAAACTTCCTGAACATTGCGTCTTTCTTTGCTTTAATTTACCTTTGAGGGAAGGGTAGTGGAGGTGTCTTCTTCACTCGTTCTGCAATAATTTTTTCTTTAAAGTACTCAGACTTTCTTGATTTTTCCGTAACTTCTTCATTTACCTGTTCAGTTACCAAATCAGCATCTACCTTTTTAGTCACCTTTGGAGATTCTCCTTGAAGCTCTTTACTACTTCTCAAGGTAATTATCATAACCTGCTTTGGATTTTCTGTATCTGCTGGTAAGCCACCTTATGGCATAGTATTTAATGCTTGTTGTATCTACCCCACTTAAATCTCTAATCTTCTCTGAGCTTCTTACGAATTTTTTATGTCCGCAGCCAATTGTGTCTGACTAGCTAGAAGCTACTTCAACATCTCTTCCATGTTTCTAGTTGACTAATTCATTTGGGTCTGTGGCTGTGGAGCGTTTAATGGCTAAGTCTGCTCATGTTGTAGGCATTACCATAATTTATCCTTTGAGCATTATCTACATACATCACTGATTTCAGATTTAAAGAACATATAGCCACTAAGTGACCACTACTACCACATACTTCATACCAACCTACATCTTGTTGGATGGCATTGACTGTGGCTACAGGTTGTGGAGCTCTTAATTTTAGGCTGCTGAACTGAGTGTTTATCATATTTTGTAATGCTACAACCTGAGCTGATAAGGCAGTGAACTGGTCTACCTCTAATACTCTCGCAATTTTTTTTGTGGAACTTCTAGAATCTGAATGTCATTTAAGATTTCCTTGTGCTATGTGGTTCAACAATGTTTACAACTCATCATAAGTTAACTCCAGTGCTTGACCACCTATAGCTGAATCTAGCAAAATCTTTGTATGTGATCAATTGCTTCTACAAAAGTATGATCAAGTACCTTATTAAAATGTTAGTGGTGTGGAAAATCCTAAAGAAGACCCTTGAAGTGTTCCTAAGCATGATAGAGGTTTTCATTTGGGTTCTGTTTGAAGCTCACTATCTCACTGCGAAGCCTCACAGTCTTTCTAGATGGAAAGAATCTGAAGAGGAACTTTCTGGCTAAGTCGTCCCATGATGTGATTGAATTGGATGACTCTGCATTCAACCACCTTTTAGCTTCCCCCAACAGTGAATAGGGAAAAAGTGTCAATCTCACATAATCTGTACTCACCCCAATTAGAATGAATGTATCAGTAAGCTCAATAAAAGTCTGCAAGTGAACTTGTGGATCCTCATGTAAAAGCCCTGCAAACTGTCCACTGCTGATGAGAAGCTGCACCATGTTGTGCTTCAACTCAAAATCCCCCCAGCAATCGGTCTTTGAATTGGGAAAGTTAAGTTTATCGGAAGTGGGACTTCCACTTCCCTAACTGTCCTACGGGCTGCTTGTTCTTTAGCCATTGGAGTAGGAACTACATGATCTTCTTCTATTTGCAAAAACTAAGGGAGACGGATTGTGTCTCTCCTTCGTTAATAGAAGTATTGTTCAGGTTCAAGGCTTAGTTCAACCAAATCCCTATTCCTTGCTAGCTTTCTACCTTAAAAACTATTTCCTGCAATCACAAAACTAAGACCAAGCCTAAAAAACACCAAATAAATCTAAAAGTAAAACTAAAATAAATAATTGCCAAATAATAAGTCCCCGACAAAGACATTAAAAACTTGTCAGCGCACATGCAAGTGTATGTGGTCTTATCAAGTAGTAAAGTGGCCTTCTAAAAGCCAAGTATCGATCTCACAGAAACTTGATTCAACAACAGTTTTATTATAGTTTACAATTTAGATTCAATTGATGTGAGCGTAACTAAAAAGAGAGTTTGTAATTTATAACTAGAGAAAAGTAAACAATGTGTAATGTAAAGATCTTGTAACTATCAATAAGAGAAAACCCACGGTTAAAGCACTTTGAACAATCATACTATGTTGTTGAATTTCATTTGTTAATTTGCTTATCATGGTTGTTTATTTGTAGGGTTAGTCTCATGATCATGGCCTCCCGACCTCTAATCCTTTACCTAAGTTAAACCTTACAACTACATTGTTGTGCGGGGATGTAATAGTCCACTTAAGTTCTTTAAGATATGCTCCTACATGTGAATCAGTAAGGAATCTAAGTACTTCCCTGTCCTAGACATTGATTCGAAGTCCTTATTTCATAAAAAAATACAAAATACTTTGTTCATCTCCATATTCTATCCCCTATTCCTTCTCCCTAGATCAAAAGGTAGACAATTGATTTACTCTAAGGGTCGTGAATCCTTAAAATAGTTAAATCAAAGATGAGCACACAACCAATAATGATAAGCAAAGTTATACAAATTTTATTCAAAACAATAGTACTCATGTTCTTGGCTTTAACCCCAGAAAAGGGCATTTAGCCCCGCATAGTCATAATCATAATCACAAGGTGGTTATTAATGACTAAAAATATGAATAAACTAAATAAAAATAATAAAAACCTAAATATGAAGTTGTATCAGCTGCTTTCTCTCCAAAATATGTTCAAAGATATGTAAAAACGTGATATAACATGTATTTATAGTATAGGAGTTAGCCAAGTCCGTGTTGGAGTTGGAAATATTCAGTTATTGAGCCCTGGAATGGAGAGGGCACCGCCATGGCTATAGAACTGCTCCAGGTGAGGCTGAGCCCTGGGTTGAGCACCTCTCCTAGCAAGTATTTTCCCTGCCCATAGACCTACTCTAGGTGGGGCAACTCCTCTATACTGCCTGGAGCCTCTGGAACTTGTTCTTTGAATTTTGGTTAAGTGTTGAGTCTCCCCTCTTAGTTCCTTTTCTTGTGGTGTCTTTCCCATGGATTTACAGACTTTTTAACATCAACATATCATAATATTCAGTTCCCAAAGAATCCTACAAACTCAAACCACACAAATTAGGAGACAAACACAACCCACAACTCATAACGATGAATAAAAAAAGAGCTAAGCTAGGCTAATTCCCATTGATCTTTCACTTATTGGTCTAGCTGTACATTCACTCAAATTGAAATTTTATTACTACCGAAAAGTTACTCATAATTACTCATTTAAACCACAAGTAACTCATTAAACACACTAGAATCGAACGAGATCAACTAGACAAGCACCTAGCTCAAACGAGTAACACTAGTTTTCCGGGTTGAACTCTAAATGACTTAATTATGTATAAACTTGTTTGAAATTCTCTTTGAGCATTATAAACACATGATTTAACACTTTGATACACATTTATATCATTATTAACCCATATAGCATACGAATCATCCTCAAAATAAGGCTAGACAGGCTAGAATAGTGATTTTAGAATGCATAAATACACCCAACATCATAGAGGTGTATTACTCAAGATAGAACATGTAGGTTGAATAGATTCAAGTGGTTGAATAATTGACAAATATCATAATGTCTTGAACTTGATCACGTCTTAAATGTAAGGGTTAGTAGTTATCACCAAATTTACCAATTTTGGTAGGAACAAAAGAGGGTTATATTGGTGAATAAAATAGGTATAGTGAATTAGAGTATAAATATCAATTTTGGTAGAATGTGAACTCTAAAAATGGATACCTGATTGATTAGTTTGCTAACATATTTATGATTAATGATTAGGTTTGATAATACTCACTTGAATAAGGGGTGAATAGGCCTTCTCACATACTTGTGATTTCATGTGTTAATGGATATTCATTAATCAATTGAAATTATGAAATTTTAATTATTGATTTGATGTTTGAAAATTGGTAACCTATAATGAGATTGGTAAAAAAAGACCTTGTTTGATATACAAGTATGGTTGATTTATCTCCTTTTATGATTGTCCTTATTTGTAGTACTGTTGATTATTATAAGTTAAACTAGAAAAGGTTGATCCTCACAAAATTGGTGGTCTTAGGGAAGATAAGGGTGGGGATGTTACCATATGAGTAGCATAACACTTTGTTTGGAGTAAGGATGGAAGACACTAGTTTTCTTTGATTGGGTGTCATGCTGACCCTAATATTTGGGTTGGGTACCACACTAGTATTGATACATAGACTGAGCTCATTGCCTACAAGTCATAACCGAGGGTCCCTTCTTATCTTAGAATATGTGTACACTATAATTTGGAGAAATTGACAATTTCTTGAGTGGATCAAATTATGTATATAATATGTTATAGTTCATTGTATGAACCAATTATGTTGATGTTTATGACTTTGAATTACAAAAAAGTGTGAATCCAAGGAATGTCATGGATTATGTATAAATATTATTCTTCTATATGTATAGTTATATATGTGATTTGTATTATAGTGTCTCTACTAGTGAAGTTGTTGATATTTTATTAATTGTCTTAATTATTGAATTTTGATGATTAATAGTAGTAGAATAGGTAGTGAGAGATTTGGCAAACGAGGATTAATGGGAGAGAAAAAAGAGGTATTGTGTTATAATAACAAGGTGAGTGTGTAAGAGATGTAGGTTAGGTTAAATTGTGGAATTGTGTCAGTTAGTCACACTGTGAGGTTGATTTAAAATTCTATAATAAAGGAAAAACGTGAATGTTTAAAGTTGAAGTGAGTTATGTATTTTCAGTTATTAAGAATGTATGCTTGTCATGATCTCTTCTTCTTTGCTATATATTTTTATATGTTTCTAACCATAGACAATCGATGATACCCACTAGTATACGTGGTTAAATTAATACTACACTTGCAATATATCTATTTAGGGATATATCCATGTCGCAGGTCAGTTTGAGTTTATATAGGTACAATGGTGATTATTCTTTAGTAGCTTCTGTGATCCTACTCTTACATAGATTCTATATCCCAGCTCATCCTTCCATTTGTTTAGTCTTCTTGTATCGATTTAGATTAGGTTTTGAGAATTTTTTAATTTACTTTCACAATATATTTTATCGTAAGTTTTGTTTTAAAATAAGGATTTATTATTTACTAATGCTTAAGGTTTTAATAATATTTATTGTAATGATTAAAGATTGGGTGGTAAGGGTTCTCCTATCTAGGATAAATTATATAGGTGCCTATACCATCTGTGATTTGGGTTGTGAAAAGATGGTATCAGAGTTTACGTTATAATTCTCCCAGTACAAGAGAAAATATTGAGTAGAGTCCTGCATAATAGTATGTTAACGCCCATATTAAATCTTTAGGAGGCTACAAGGCATCTAGGAAGCTGTCTCACTTTCTCCTCTCATATCCTGCTAGTTTAGTGTTGTCTCTCAAAATTGAGTCCAATTGTTATCTGGATGATTCCAGTTGGTATCTAAACAAACATAATTGGTATGATTTGGTCCCAATTAGTTTCTCGATTGTCTTTGAATGGTTGAAATAGTGTTATACCAACCAGTAGAGGTCAATAAGAGGTGTAGGACTTGTATGCTAATATAGAAAATCATGTTTACATGCATATTTTTTATGGTTATGTTATTGGATGTAGTGAATATTATAGTTTTGCAATTGGTAAGCATAACTCTTTCATTAATTTGGTTATGCTTACTAGAAAAATACCTTGTTTTTGTTTTTGTTCTGTTATGATAGAATGTTACATGTATTCCTTATATGAATTTATTATTGCATTGACTATATTATTATTTTAATTTTGAATGTCTAAATTTGTTAAGTGTAAGTGGTCATTACGAGTGATATAAGATAAGTTATTACAAAATAATATCCATTAATCGTAAAGGATGGGTGTGATTTTTTGAAATGTTTTCATTTCCATGATGTTGAGGTATGTCTTCATTATTTGATTTTGAGGTATGTCTTAGTTTTTATGATTTGAGGTATGTCTTCATATCAGTGATTTTGAGATATGTCTTGTTTTTCGTGATTATAGGTATGTCTTAATTTTCATGATTTGAGATATATCTTGATTTTTGTTTGGTCTTTGACAATAAACTCATGATCCTTGCATGGTATTGAACTTTGATGATTAAAGTTGGGATTACTGTGTTGTCCGACTTTTTATGACTATATCCGGGCCCAACGTGCTATTAAGTCATCCTTGTGTAAAGAATACAGTTAATAAGTTGACTTACTAATGATGTCTTCATAATTAATTTGTTAAAATAAGATGAACTTATTTATTTTGCACAACCTTAGTGACTTGAACGCAAGGTAAGTTGTATAGTTGATATCACTGATGCAAGATAAACTGACTAGTCATATAAAATTTGTTGTTTCCTGTAGTATGGGAAGTGGAGATGATATTAATTATTTTACTTGATTTTGGTAAATTGAACCTTAATTGTGATATTGACATTTATGTAGCTTATTTGGTTAAGTTTTAAGAATGTGAATAAAGTGATACGTGGATAATGTTCATAGTCTTAATAAGGAGGCAGTGATACTAGACTGACCTTTTAGTTGGCTTATTATGGTCTGATATTGTGTATATGTATATCGTATAGGAATAATTATTGGGTAATAATATCTCTTGAATGTGGTATAGTTGAGATGATAAGGTTGATGAAATAAGTTAGACTAATTTTTGTTAATGGTCTTTAGTATAGGGTTGATTGAGTGAGTAGAGTTATTAGATGTGTTTTGGCATATTCATATCCCTCTGATTATTACATGATAATACTTGATTGGTATTGCTTCTTGAGTGGTTGAGGTATGTTGAGGGTCAAATACACTAAGGAGAATTGTAGTGGAGAATTTATATGTTAATAAAATCCATAAGTGGTTTATTGGTGGTGTTGTGTTGTTATAACATTGGTTAGGATATAAGTACCCACTAAACTTTCCAAGTAAAGGAATAACAGACCTTGTAGTAGTGTGGTTTTGATTGAAAATTTGGTATTTTGTGATTTAGTATTGAATTATGGATCATGGTGTGCGGCATAGTTTATTTGAGTGGTTAATATATTTGAGGATGAGTGTAGAAAATCGTAGAAAATTTTGGTGTGTAAAATGGGTTATTAGAACTCTGGTTATAGCAATTATCATGAAAAGGTTAATTTGTAATGTCAAAAATTGAGAAGTGTGTTTTGAAATATATAGAGATAGAAATGGATCCTGAGTTGCTATTTTCGTATTGCTGCTGTGACACTCTTTGTCACTACAATGATAGAAGTATCGGTATCAACAACGAGGAATAAACAACCAGCCACATCAACAAAGAATTTTTTCTTGAGTGTCGCTGTAGTGATAGATCTATAATCTTGTGATAAAAATGCAAAAATTAATTTTAAATCAGAAAGTGGCATTCTCGTTCCCCACTATTCCTATTTTTCCTCAAATTTTATACGCCATCACATTGTATGGTGTTTCAAGTATTTTAGATGACCTATTATATAAATTTGATATGAATCGTATTTCTTTAGTTATAGAGACCAAGAGATTGTGCCTAGATCTTAGTGTCCTGTGGTGCATAGGCTAGATGGGTAGATTTTTTGCTTTATATATGGGACAATGGTTATTAATATATTTTAGAAGTAGATCGGAGGTTGTTTTTAACTTCTACCATTTGTACATGTTAGATTTCAAAAATCATGATATAACTCTATCTCCTATTTATTGTACTTGTTTGTGGACGATAGTGGGTAAGTTAGAATCTATTATAACGACCCATTCAGTCATTACCTAAAATATCTATAGTAAAGGCATAAGAACCTTATTTTCATAGGTTAGAGGATCAATCCTTTAGTATGGGAGTGCATTAGACAAGAACTAATGTCAAACAAAACTCTTAGTAATGTTAAGTTTAAAGGGTCTATACTGATTGAGTTTTAAGCTAAGGTTAAAATAAGGTCAATTTCAAATGAGCCTTCTTATTAGAATATAAGAATTAATGAATCTCAATACCACCAAATGAAAATCTTTAGGTCTTATTTCCAATAGTTCCAAATGTTTGTTAATCTGGTTTTGGAGTAAAAAGTTATGAATGTTTTACTGGAGACTCTCCGGGTTGAAAAGTTATCCACTGTAGCAACAATTTGATTGATGATGTGGCACCTAGGTAGTACATAAGCTTATTTTTGACATTTTTGGGGTTTTAAACTCAAAAAACTTTGTTCCAAAGCCCAAAGGGGCAATTTTCCAAGTCCTTGGGTTGGAATTCTTTGTTGAGATAAGTTTTTGTATCATCTTCTTTGCCTTTCAATCCTATAAAATCTTAGAATTATTAAATTATCTATATTATTAAAATTCTTGGGGATAAGAATCCTAAGATCTTGAGATTTTGGAAAAAAGTCTATGGGTAGGGTTAATATCACCTAGAATTATATCTAGATTGTTAACAATGTTTCCTCTGCATAAATTTATGATTCTAAAACATGACGTTGATTTTTGGGAACCTTGAGTTCAATAAATATGGAATCTTTAGCTTTAAGACTCCATTAATGGGGGTAGGGGTGGGGGTGGTTGTGTATGATAGAGCTAGTTAATGGTTAATTGAACCTTGGGTAATGTTTTAGACCATGAATCAGGATAGAAAGAATGGGTTGGATTCCCAAAGTAGTTAGTCGAAGAGTAGTTGATTAATTACTTATATGATTATTGGATTTCTAGATGATTAGACTAATGGAGGCATAAAGAAGAGGAAAGAGCAAACTTGGCATGACTTGCTTGTTCTTAGATCTTTGATTGAGATAGGATATGGTTTAATGTGTTGTAAACTTGGGTTAGATGTTTATAATTTAATAGAAGACTTCATGTCTAAACCTATAGACATGGAGTTGGTACGGATAAGATATGAAATTACTACAATAAGATATACTTTAGTCTTGTTGTCTTCTATGTGGATCCCTTGAGGGTGTTTGTGTTTGTATGACTCTTTTTTTAATTGGGAGTAGGAGAAGGAGAATAGGGGAGGGGATTCCAATGTGGGGAATTGAACCCTTACCAATAAGGTGGAAGTTCAGGTAACTAACCAACTAAACTACTAAGATTCCCCTGTATTTGTATGACACTATTGATGATTACAAGTTTAATATGTGAATGTAGCAAGAAATAGAGGAATTAGGTAAACTTATAATCTATACAACTAGTCTTTAATATCTTAAAAAAAGGTGAATCTAATACTGTGGTGTTTGAAATATGAGATATTCTTATTGAAATATAGTTGGGAGAATTGATCGTGATAAGAAGATGTGGTGTCATAACTTATGAACCTAAAGCCATGTTTGGGTAAGTTCAAATAAATTAGATGTGTAGATATGTATGACTCAAGATATAATATGTAAGTTGAATAGAGCCGAGTGGTTGAATAATTAGCTAATAATGGTGTCTTGAACTTGGTAACATCTTAAATATGAGGATTATATTTAGTAACTGAATTTACCACCTTTGAGAGGAACAAAAGTGGGTTAGATTGGTGAATGAAATAGGTATGTTGAATTAGAGTAAAGATATCAATTTTTGTGGAATATGCGCTCGTAAAATAGATACTTGATTAATTGATCTTCTGACATGTTTGTGATTGATGATTGAGTTTGATAATGCTCATTCCAATACGTGGTGAATGGACTTTCAAGCATACTTTTGATTTCATGTGTTAGTATATCATTGTTTACTGGAATGACTTGTTAATTATCGAATGCAAGTTTGAAAATTGATAACCTATAATAAGATTAGTAAAAAAGTACCTTATCTAATGTACTTGTGTGATTGATTTATATCCTTTTGTGATTGTAATTATTTGTGGTGCCGTTGGTTATTGTGATATGACTGATAAAGGTTAATCCTCACGAAATTGGGGGTCTTAGGGAAAATAAGGGCGGTGATGTTAGAATAAGGATTGTACAACACTTGATTTGGGATAAGGGTGGAAGTTACTAGTTGTCTTGGATAAGGTATCACACCGATGCTCAAAATCCCTGTGGATAGGTTCATCCATTTTTGGTAGATAGGGAATTTAATAAAGTAGACATTAGATTGGACAACGGCAAAGAGGGGCCTGATCCAGGAATGTCGGGCTGATATTTGGATTGGGTACTATGCCAATGCTGGTACATGCACTGAGATCGTCCCCTATAGTTTATAACGGAGGTCCATGTTGATCCTAGTATGTGTGTACACCATAATTTGGAGTGTTTGGTAGTTTTTTGAGTTGACTGAGTTATGATTATAATATGGTTACTTGTGTGGACCGGTTATGTTGATGGTTGTGACTTTGCATTACAACAAAGTGTGATTTGAGGTATGTCCTGGATTATGTATAAATATTATTCTCCTATGTGTATACTTATATACGTGATGTGTATTGTAGTGTTCCTTCTTGTAAAATTGTTGATGTTTTATTAATTGTCTTGATTGTTTCAATCTCAATAGTTAATGTTAGTAGAATAGAAAGCGAGGGTTGTCAGAAAATAAGATTAATGAGAGAGGAAAAGAGGCAAGTGTAGAGTTGTTGTAACAATGTGAGTGCGTAAGAGATGTGTGTTAGGTTGATTCATGAAATTATGTCAGTTAGTCATACTCTGAGGTTAAATTAATAATATTATAATAAAGGAAAGGCGGTAAGGTTGAAAGTTTAAGTTAAGTATGTTCAGTTATTAAGCATGTATGATTTTCATGATCTCTTCTTGTTTGCTATATGTTAATTATATATTTCTAATCCTAGTAGATAAATGAACATACCAAGACGTGTAGTTGTTCTAATACTACACTTACTATATCTCCATTTGGGTATATAGCCTATTGCAAGTCAGAGTTTTTATAGGTACAATGGAGAATATTCTTCAGTAGCTCCTGCCATCCTACTCTTACATGTATGTTGTGTCTTGGGTTATTCTTTCAGTTTTTTAGTACTCTTGTACTTGTTTATATTAGGTTCTAGAAATTTGTTTATTTATTTCTGCAATGCACTTTATAATAAGTTTTATTTTGAAAGAAAGGTTTATTATTTACTAATGTTTAAGGTTTTAACAATGTTTTCCCCAATGATTAAAGATTGGGTGGTAAGGGTTCTTTTATCTAGGGTAGAGTTGGGTAGGTTCCAGCATGATTCATGATTTGGATAGTGACATCCAGATTAAAAGTAGTATCAATATCCCTATCTGGAGGAACACATGGTAAGTTTGTCGAAAATAGTTCCATGAACTCTTTAATGACTCTTACAAAATACAAGGGAGGTGGTGAATCAATATTGTTATAGCATACATAGGTCAAATAAGAAAGACACCCCTTTACTACCATAAAATGAGCATGTATAAAAGAAATAACCCCTTTCTAACATGATCTAGAAGTACTCTTCCATTATAACCTTGGCTTACCCGAAATAGATAAGGTCACGGTCTTGGCTAACAATCTAAAACCTCATGATATAAAGACAACCAATCCAAACCCAGTATGACATCAAAGTCAACCATATCAAGAATGATTAAGTCTACCTAAGTCTTACCCTTTGAAAGAGTCACAACATATGATTAGTACCCGACCCACCACAGAAGAATTGCCTACGAGGGTAGAAACACGAATGGGTACCGTAAGGGACTCATACCTAACATCAATATCAGAAGAAAAATATGTATATACATAAGAGAATGTAGATGCAAGGTCAAACAACATTGGAGAAGGACGATGGGAAACTAGTATGATACTTGTAATCATACCATTAGATGCCTTTGCCTTGGGTCTTCCTGAAAGCATAAAATTGCCCGTGTTTGCTGCCAGATAGAGCAACTCCTTGTCCTCTACCAAAATCTCCTTGATTTGTACCTATGGTACCCCTAGATCTATTTCTACTGCCTTGTGTACCCTCTCTACCTGTTAATAATGCCGTTGGACAAAGTTAAAGCTAAGACCCATGCTGAGGAGGACTCGTTGCATATCGGCAAAATTCCTCAGTAAGTGTCCAAACTTATTAAACACTAATTATTCCCTACTAGATGAGTTATGCTGTGATGACCCAATAAAACCAAAATGAGACCCTCGACCTATGCGACCTAATCTTTAACCACTTGAAGCCCCAAAACCTGGAAACCCACTATCTAGATTCTACAATGTTACTTGAATTAGTCTGCCACGGTAACCATGAGAAATTCTACCTGAGAAATCCCGACCTCAAGATGAATGACCTTTAATACATCCCTGTCAGCATTCTCTCTTAGCACCACCACTCTGATCACTATGTAGAATAGTTTTGATAATTTTGACATGATACACAATACTCTAAAAGGAGCCACCTAAAATCACTAACTGAGCTATTACCAAATGATAAGAACTAGTCAAACCCTTAACAAACTTTCTAATCCTCTCAAACTCTATGGAGATACTAGTGGTGGAACACCTAGACAAACCATAGAAATGAATCTCATAATCAAGAATAGTCATGTAGCCCTACTCCAAATCATCAAACTTATCCCTCAAGCTAAAAGGCACAAACCTATAAAAGAAAATTTTAGAAAACTAGGTCAAAGTCAAAGGAGGGGATCTTACTGGTCTACAGCTAACAAAATATCTCCACCACTACTTAGCCATATTAGTAAACTGGAAGGAAGTGTAATAAACACCATGAGACTCACGTGAATCGAGGTTATGAAACCTCTCTTGACAATTTACCTAGAACTCATAAGCATCATCACCAATAGCACCACTAAACATAGGAGGGGCCAATATCATATATCTTTCAAACCTCTTATGCTCATTAGCATGTAATACTGGACCAGGAACTATAGGCATAATAGTAAATCCGATAGGAAATGCCTAAACACATGGGGCCACAACAATAGTTAGTTGTGACCTAAGAGTCTAAAAACTATGATAGATACCTATGCTAGTAGATGAACACTTCTCGCATCTTAAAACCATCGGGAGAACTTGGTAGAATACATACCTAAGAGGTGCCATTCAAATGGTTCAGAAGTTGAATTAGAATATCCGACAACACCGGAGTGGCAATAAAACTCTGCAGGGCCTAGGAGGGTCCCATATTCTCTAGATGATAAACCACCTCAATATGATGAATCTCTGGATGGGGACAGGCAACTCTAGCTTACCCTCTAGCCAGAACCACTCCTCTTGACCAACCTCTACCTCGATCTCGACCGTGACCCTTACCTTGTCTATTGACATGGATTCCTATAGCTGGGTGCAATCTTAGCATTCTTAATAGCTCTTGATCGAGATTTCACTATATTTACATAAAGAGTTGAATGGAAGTTTAGAATACTATCTATGAAAAATAAGCATGATAATAGAAAAGTTTTCCTAAAAATGTCCTATAGCCTCTGAAAGATAGAGACAAAACTCAATGTATTTTCTACGAGACTGTATTAGACATCTTTTTCTTTTACTTATGAGACTAGTGAACGTAGAAATTTTATGCTAGTTGTCACAACTCAAAATCTGAGGTCATGATAGCACCTACCCCTACCCAGTCTTTGTAGGTAAGCCTAACTCCACAAGGGATATAAAAGATAAATAATAATCAAATATGAGACTTTAAGATTAAGTCAGGCCAAAAATATAAAACAACTCCAAAATCTAAAATAGATACAATTCTAATTCCAAAATATATTGCCGCGAGTAAAGAGAACTTTAAAACTGGTATAGACTATGAAAATACATAAACTCAATCTTTGAAAGTAAAATAAAGAACTAATACAGGATGAAGCCGATCACGGACCTTGAAATGGGGAGCTCATTATGACTTTAAAATTCTCAAACTACATAAACTCATGATCTGCGGTTGTTAACTAGAATTTTCAGTCAAAGGGTACAACAAGTTGGTCTGATTAGGGTCCACCTATACTTAGTAGCATTATAGGCCCACCAAGCAAAGTAGATAACTAAACATATAAAGGAAACTTTGAGCAATGCTTTCACCTGCATATAGAAAAGTATTCAACGATGACTCAAACCTTATATCTCCTAAGAGTATAAATAGTACAACTACAATAACATTATAATAGTAACTACCAACAAATATACATAAAAGAAAGACTAAATTACACAATATCAATTACATAAGAGATATCAATTACATAAGAGAAATGTAAGTGATGTAATGCAATGATATGATAAAGATGTAATGTCTCAATTTCACCTTGTATACACCTTCCAAAAGTAAGCTTCTAAGAGAGGACCCATGGGGTGTTCATATCCCATATACTATCACAATCTCATCAATCAACCTTATTCGCACATCTTTCGGTTAAGACATTTTATAATGTGTCTCATTTTCTTTCAAAAATAGTATTTCTAAATGGTACTAGTTTCATAAATATAAAAGACTTAATGAGGATGCATGCTAAAAAATAGTTCAAAAACATATAATTTATCAATTCAACAATGGTATAAATGAGATCAAGTCACCTCAAAATTGAATATATCATGATACAAGCCCTCTCATGGAAACATAGTAGAAAAGAATCATTTAAGCTATCAATAATATCAATCCAAGTCCCAACATAAATATCCCAAGAATGATAAAGAACAAATAATGCTTAAATTAGATCAATACCAGCTCTTACATGGACACCTTAATGATAGTAATCTCTTAAGTCAATAATATGATTCACATAAGCCCCTACACAAGCAACACGATAAGATAATAATCTCAAAAGATAAATACCATGATAAAATACCTAACTCATAGCATACTTTACAAGAATGATTAACGAATCAATCTGGTCTAAATAAAGTTCAATCATAATCAACCTTGAAAGTCAAAACATAATTTTAGACCCTTCCATGAGAATATTTCCCCTTATGAATGACTTCAGAATGCTCCTAACCTAGCAAAACAAATTCTATATGATTAGGATTCTATCAATATCCATATTGGCATACTTTAGTTCCACATCTGGAATCACTTAAGAATTGACCCCAAACATAAAAATTAAAATTGGAATTTTAATAAAGAATCATGTAACCCATACCTTAAGGATTCTAAATATGAAAAACTCATTAAAAATGAGTTAAAATCAAGCTTGAAATTATTGGAAGCTATTTTTTTACTTTAGCAGGTAAAATCCAAATCCTCAAGTTTAAAATTCAAGTTTACAAGGTTTTTAAGCAATATAATCAATGGGTAATGATTGAAATTAGTTTTAAAAGCTTACTCAAACAATTTTGAAGAAAAACCCTCTTTCATATCACTTATTATGAGTTCTCAAAGCTTAAAATGGTGAAATAGAGTACAATTATGGAAAAAAGAGTTTTTATATAGCGACCACACCTAGGCAGTCAAATGATCACCTAAAATATATTTCCTAAGTGGCCAGACTACTATTATGGCAGTAGTCACTTGCCATGCAGACACACAACTTAGTCGACCATTTAGCCTCTATGACGGCTAATCCATCATTGAGGTGATGGTTGCTAGACATATTAACTTTTGCTAAGGTGGTTCTTTATTCAACTAGGCAGTATCGCTAAGGTGACCAAAGTCCCACTTAAGTGGTCGCACCAGAAGATTTAAGACAACTGAAATATGCAACCAAAAATCCAAATCGACCTTGGGGATTCAACCGCGAGCCAATAAAAATAAACCAACAATGCTACTAGGATAATTTTAATATTTCAAACTCAATAGAACCATTAGGTTTATCAAAAGAGGTCCTATCAATAAGTTATCCCACCTTGAAAACTTTTTTAGGATAAAATAATTAGTTTCTCACTTAAATACTCAAAACTCAAAATAAAATCTCAGAATCTAAATCAACCACGCTACTAATTCAAAAATGACAGTTCAAGTCTAATAAAGCTAGAAAAATCATCATCCAATGCTCGTATCACAAAATATTGATTGGATTTAATTATATCACTTTAAGTCTATAAAAACCTCAAACTCACATAAATAATTCTGGAATGCTTCGGGGACTGTACCAACCATTCCCACAACTCATAACTTATATAAATCAACTACGAAAAAGAAAAATTAATTAAAACATAAAAAAGCTACAAAAATCACCATGAGGATCGTTACAATTTTAAGTATGATTTACAAGTAAAAGTGAAGAAGCAGTAAACATTTGTTGCTTTCTAAGAGTGACTAGATGTAACACCCCGAACTTCTAAACTAAGATCTAAACTATTATGCAAATGTGTATAGAGCCAAATTCAATGATTTCTAATTGTACATAGGTGTTATTATCAATTACTTAGTGTGGGAAGACCTTTGGTTATGCATTAAGTTCATAAGAAACTTCTTAATCATAGTTGAGTTGAAAACTTATTTGCCGATTAAGTTTTGTTCTAAGATCTTACTAGGATCAACTTCAATTGACAATAATTCATTGAATATAAAAAATTTTGCAGCTCAAAACCCACCAAATTAAAAGTCTTTGAGTCTTTTTTTCAACGCCACCAAATGTATGTTAATCTAATTTTAGAGTAGACAATTATGGTTGTTTTACTAAAATGTATCAGGGTTGATGATAATTCAGCGAATCACCGAGCAATTTGGCAATGCACCAAACTGAATCACCAAAATTTTTGAAAACTTTTAGAAACTATTCATTTTGACTTTGCTCACTTTATTTCCATTTTCCCTCAGTCTCTAGTTGGTATTTTCTCCTCTCCTCATCTTTCAACTCTAAGGTAAGTTAATTCCATACAATTTTGAGCAATTTGAAGTATTTCATTCTTTGTCAGGATTAATAATGAAATCCTAGATCATAACTAGGATTTTCAAAAAAATTCAACAAAGATTCCAAGAATTAATTTTTTTTTGAGATTCTTCATCAGATTAGGTGTAACGCCCTGAGACTACCCCTTGGGCGTCACATGCTGCTTAGAACCACAAGTGATCCTAAGCAAATCCATGATTCATGCATAACTCATGAGAAATGGAATATGTTACATAAATTTGAAAATCAATAAGTGGAAGAGAATTGTTTACTAAATGTGTACAATACAAAAATGAATTCAAATACATTAACTCTACTAATTGTCTGTGAAGCCTGTACTAGTACTGAGTATAGATAACTAGAACATGAACTCGAACTATATAATCATTATGACTGATTAAAAAAATGCTATTAAACCTAGAGTTGACTCGAGTCCTCAAATCAAAAGTACTCTTCACCTGCTAATTGGAAGCTGCGAATTGTCTGATCATAATGCGCTACAACTGGTACCTACATTATGAGACAATATAGCACATAGACTTATATGTGGTTCAGTTCTTCTGGAATGTACTGAGTATGTGGGGGGTGAATGTATAAGTAAATCAATAACTGAATATTTATACAACTTTCAATGATGCATGCTAAGTGTAAATGACTCACCTTGAGCTTGGATAAATCAAAGACAACAAGATCATAAACATGAGTAATGAAGCATAAGAATAACTTTGTGAGCCATAACACTTGGTTTCTAAAAGATTTACTTTTTCTTTTTTCTTTTTGGAAGGTTCTTCTTATCTACATAAACCATGTGAGCTCTCATAGAGTCCAACGCCTTACCCAGGAGAGCTAGTCTACCTTTGCCATCAAAATAGAACCTTAATCTTAGTGATCACTATACTTAACCTACGGTGGCATGTAGTTCTGAGGCATGTGACCTAAGACTCATATCCAACTCGGTGCTAAATACTACTCCCATATTACTTATATTCTTATGATTTAGGAAATCCACCTTAAAATTGTATAAGGGTTTATAGTCTGAAAATCAATTATGCTTGTTTTTCTTTAAATAATAATCAAGATGAATAATTATGGATTTTATATCTTATCTTTAGATCAAAAGATCAATCTATGCTTCAAATCATGGTATAAACTTATCAATGGAGCTTAAGAGCATAATCTTCTTGTAAACTCAATACTTGTACTTAAGACTTAGAGTCCATGCTTTAATTCATAGAAATTTATAACCAAATTTCATGCTTAATAATCATCTTGACATCTTTTAACAATTCTAGTCAAGATAATAAAATTTAAATCAAAATATAAATCTCATAAGTCAAACTATGAATATATGTAAATCTTGATGCATTTAAAGCTTTAAATTACATAGTAGCATCATACTTCAAGAATATAGCAATTTGGGTATGAACCCTAATTCAAAATAAAGAAATTCAATCTTAAAACCATGCAATTTGGGTACAAGGATGAAACAATAACCTTGTTCATAAATCTCACATACCTTAATTGAATGAAACCTTGAAGAAATCTTGAAATTGGAACTTGAATCCCTAAATTCTTGAGGAAGAAAGCTTGAATTTCTTGTTCTTGGGAAGGGAGGCTTGAATTTTGGTGAGGAACCCTAATCTTGATGTTATTTATGTTCTTGAATTTAAATCTTTGGACTTTAAGGATGAATTATTGGGGGAGGAACCCTAATCTTGATGTTCTTGATATTCTTGATGAAGGGAGGAGGAATAACGTGTTAAGTGATTGAGGATGGGGAAAAATAATGCCTCCTTATGTTTTTAAGTCATGGGGGTAGGGTTTAAGGTGAGGGAAAGACCAAAATACCCCTATGAAAACAAAATAAAAATTGCAGAATTTTTAGTTGATGACTTAGTTGATAGCCTGTCAACTAGTTGTCGGCTTATCAACCTAGTTGTCACCTTCTCTTAATGATCTGGTTAAGGCTGGCGACGAGGTTGATAGCTCGTAATTTAGTTGATGGCTTATCACCTCAAGTCATCACATTATAGCTGGATTTGGTAATATTCTGGTTAAGGCTGCTGACGAGGTTGATAGGCCATCACTTAGTTGATGGCTTATCACCTCTAGTCGTCACCTTATTGACAGAAAAACACTCTGAATTAAAATAAGAATAACTTTCTATTCCGATATTGGATTAAAGTGAAATCCAATGCGTTGGAAAGAAGACTCTAATATATTTTGTTTGGTATATAGTAGGACCCCTGAATCATTATAACCTAGGAGATATACTTGTTTAAAGTGGAACCTAGTTGGAGAATCCATTAAAACTCTATCAATAGAAAAGTCCTCAACTCGTTTTTGAGTTAGGAGATTTGTATGACCTTTATTCACATACAAAGATATTTCCACAGTATAGAATTGATAATTACACATATATAGACCTAGAATCATTGGTTTTAGGTCTGAATACATAGGAATAACGATTTGAATTCTAGTCCAAAAATATGGGGTGTTAAATTATCTCCCCCTTGGAATCATTTATCCTCGAATGACAGAAAGGAACTTGTTGAAGTCTTAGAAGTATAGAATAATTTAAACATGACATATCTAGTAATAAAGGATATAGCTGAGCTAAAACATTAAAACTCTATCATGAAATTGATTTATGAGCTTACTTGACCTTATCGACAGTAAGGAGCTTATTCATGCTGAGAGTTTAGAACTCACTTGAATGCGCATAGTAGAATCTTACATATAGAATTGCGAAGTGATAAATGATGCAATAAAATTTCATAAATTACTAAGGATGGAACAAAGTGTGCAATTCTTCATTGGAATTATTTCTCAACAAAACACGTATAGGAATCAATGGAAAAAAGGCTTCATGGGATCGCCAAGTACATTATGCAAGCACCAATCATGAGATAATGAGACTTAGGTGTACAATGTCTGAGCTGGAATACTTGGAAAACTGAGATCATGCACTAAACACTTATGAACTGAATTATGACTACATAGCTAAATCTGAAACATGATGCATGGACTAAACTAAATTCGCAACTTACATGTATGCGAACAAATTACCTCATAGAATAACCATATTCATGAAACTTTGGATAGTAAGACTAGATGAACAGATGGAAAACTATAGGATTTTATCTGTCTGATTGCCAAAACGAATTGCAGGCTGTACAAATTGAATTATACTAAAAGCTTAAACTCAACTGGAGTATTTCTTCAACACTCATTGTGTGAAGATCTAATAAAATTAGGGAGAAAATAATTCTGGGCATGATTTGAGTTAGAAATGTGAATAAGGATTCGCAACATGGCTACAACTCTGTAACATGGAATATAGGCCTATGAAATATAAGCTAGGATAGAATTACTAAGCCTTAGGCATTGCAATTGCTAACTTTAAAGCTTAGCCACATTCCTAAAATACTCCCTCAACTATACTTTTCCCTTTAAATACTATGCTTATTTGATTTACGTTACACTTCTTATACGGGTGCATATAACTACTCTAGACATAATCTGAGTTGAACTACATGCTCTCTCCATGTTCAAGCCCAACTCAAAATCACAAGAAACTACCTATAACACCATAACACTAGTCTGAAACATGAATTCAGTACCCCATGCATTTTCATAGCTCTCATCTTAAGAATAATTCTTCTTACCACTTTAACAATTAAATTTAACCTCTTACTAGGAATTCACTAACGAATAATACACCCATCCACTTATTTACCGACATGACATTCAAGCCTATCACATGAACTTCTAGGCAAACAACCTACCAAGATACCTTTCCCATAATATTTAATACTTCTATCAATAATAACTTCCATGAACTATCCCTAAGAAGACACACACAAATTTTTTTCAACTAACCATGACGTTGTAAAACCCCGTAAGATCCTAGCTTATTTTAGCTTAATCTTGCATGCTAAAGGGGTCCGAGGCTTAGAAAATCTCACTAAATGTTAAGATTTAGTCATTTCCAAAGTCTGTTAAACTTAGATAACTTTAATCCGACCTTCCTGGCCTTAGAATGCCAATTTTCAAGTTAATTCATGATCGGGGTGGTTGACAGTATGTCTTGGGTAAGTTTTGTTTTTTTGGAATGAGGTTTGAGGATTGATTAGATTTTCAAATCAGTGAGTCAGCGCGATATGGGCGCGGTGCGCCGCTTATTGCATTAGTGGGTTGAAACATAGTGTATCGCCTAGTGCTTCAAATCTGTGTCGCTTATTGCGTCATTGGCCATGTTCAATTTAATTAATTCTGGGAATGTGGGGGTATTTGAGTCATTTCCTTCTACTTTTCCTCACCCATAACACAAGATTAGGGTCCTAAAAGGGCAAAATCACTAATCCTTTGACAAACTCTCTTAAGAACAAAACCCTAGCTTCTTTAAATCCAAGTTTAAGCTTTAAGAAATCACCAAGAACTCATGAAAATTCATTAGTTAAGGTATGTGTAATGTTCATAAATGGGCGGCCTTTTTCACCCATGGAGTCAAATAATCCATTTTTAAGATTTAAATTTTGGTTTTTACATGTTACTTTGAATTATCTCCATGAAGCTTTTAGGAATCTAGATTATACATCATGTTTACAAGTGTATTTCGATGAAAATTGTCCTTACACATTTGATTGATGAAAATTTCATTGTTAACTCCCTAAATATGATTTTAGTATTGCAATTATGATATTCTTACATGTTTCACTCATCCCCATGATTAAGTCCATGAATTTATTGCCATTTAAATTTCAAGTTAAGATTATAATTGGTTTTAAATGAAATGCATTATAGTATGAAATTGTGGTTTCCATAGAGTGATCATGAGAATTTAGAATAAATCCTCAGTTTATGATTTTGTCATGTGATCATGCAATATCATCATGTTTAATAGTATCATCATGTTAAAGTCGTGATCCCCATGTGTTTGATGAAGTGCCTAGCTGATGAGTTTTGAATAATGCTTTCTTGTTATGGTTTAAGCTTTAGTATGTCTCTTTTGTTATTGCTATCGAGTATTGGGGGTTATGAATACTCTAAATTTAGCTGTTTACTTAGTCTCAACATTTTTAGAATGGTTTCAGATGTGTATGAGCATTATCAGTTCAGTTAGTTATCATGTCAGTTACACTTAAATCAGTTCAATTCTAACGCTCCGAGTCTGGTACCCTGAACACTACACGGTGCTAATAATCTCGAAGGACCACTAGCAAATCCATGACTAATACCTACTTTGAGCTATGCATAATAGCAATACTGTAATACCAATATAACTAAGATAAATGCAGAAATGAACTATTTGAATAAAGAGTTAATGGGATATTTCCCCAACTAACTCCATCTGCTGATATGCTGAATCTAATAAGGAAATGAAATAGAAGAATATCCTCGAATGATGAGGACTCACTGCTTGTGTCCTGCTGCTGGCTGAATGTATGAACCTCTAAGAATTCTTTGGGGCCCGTACGTTTGAACCTATGGTATAAAACACCATAGCATAAAGAAAAATATGCGTCAGTATGTGTGAATATACTGGTACGCAAAGTGAGGTAAGACTGAATGCTAGAGTTCATATGCATGAACTATAACTAACTGAGAATACATGCATGAATACATAACTGTAACTTAAGTCATAAGGATGCTGAATACTGAGTGTACTGATAATATGGATTACTGATAACTGATATAACTGATAACTGATGTACTATTTACTAAGTGGTTGTGTCTGACAGTCCTATTTCTAGTGGAACTAGCTGAGTTTTATACTGAGTTGGGTGGCTGTATCTGGCAGTTCTAAAATTTGTAGAACTATCTGAGTTCTTTACTGAAGACTAAGACTGAGACTGTGAGAGGTAATCATCTAACCGACATACCCCTTTTTCTAAATAGATTTGGGGTTCAATATGTAACCTCAGTTAGAAGGGTGTCAGTACCATGCCATGAGTAAAAACAACTAAAGAGATACCCTCATCTAGCAGGTTCTTAAATAAGAACGGTAGGACCTCCAACTAACAGGGTAAGCCACCTCATCAACCCTTATCTAACAGGTTTTGATGTCTCAACTTACGCTAGCTATGTAGTTCTGGAATACAAGGACTGCTGACAGGTGATTTCCCATTCTTGGGTTCACTCGGTGCTATATCCTAGTCCCATCTGAATAGATGCTGAACTGGTTATATTGGACTGAGTTAATTGAGATTACTAAGTTTTCCTGAGTTCTATAACTGACTGAGTTCTACTAAGTTCTGAAACTAGCTGAGAGAGTGCCACTGTTCGTGTTAAGATTGAGATTTGCTCTGTGACTGACACTAGCTCTATGCACACAGCTAAATTTTTGGGAATTGAATACCCCAGGACTCGATATACTGAATATTATTAGGAAATAGAACTTTTATAATACATGACCATAGTCAACAATTTGTAATACAATCATTGAAGGATTTCATGAAGCACTTGATAATCATAATCTTCTACATGTATAGGAATGTATTTTAATATATCACAATTCTAATCTCATGACCATTTCATAAAACAACTACAAGGCATATCTTTAGCAAGGGAGTCATTCTACACATGAGAGTATAACATGGATTCACCATTTAGTTCACAATTGAGTCATAATGCACAAGTTTGCTCATTTAGGCCTTTTGGCAAACACATAGGATGCATAACTTTTGGCTTAGGCATAAACATTAAACCAATACATCATGATTACATTAATCAACTAAACTCATAGATTTCAACCCACACGCTAGCGTAATTTCATAAAACGCATTAAAATTTCAACTTGGGAATCATACAACACCTCAATATGGATTTAATTCACCCCACAACATGGAAATCATGATTCAATTTTTTTGAAACATGGTTCTTGAACTCCAAGGGTGGAAGGGACCCTTGGATAAACACTTTACATACCTTGGTTGATAATTTCTTGAAGATTAATGGAGGAAATCTTGAGTTCTTGATACAAATTAATCACCTAGGGTTTTCTTATTCTTTAGTAATTTTGAAATAATGAATATGATTAGCCAAAATAGGGCTAATTTTATGTTATAAGGGCTGAAGGTCGGGAAAAAAGACCTAATAACCATTAAGGATGCGACTTTAAAAGACAGAAAAATATGCCCAGCGATGCTATAGCCGACACGGCACGTGGAGGGTACCAATGCAATAACCGACACGACATGCCAACATCGTGTTGGTTCACTACAAATTGCCTTGAGTTGAATAAAATTTCACCTGTCGATGCAATGGATGATACGACACACCAAAATTGCATCGACTCACTGTTTTGGTCGATCGAACATGGTCTAAACGAGGTCCAAAAAATCCAAAACTTGTTCGAGTACACCTATCGACCTTCTGGATCATGAATTTACTAAAATACTGGCCATTAAAGGACATTAAGAGTACGGAATGAGATTACCAACTTTTGAAGGCTAAAATAATAAACTAAGTTTGGAAACTTAGCTAGAATTTTCTAAGTCTGAAACCCCTTGACAAGCTTAAAGGACTGAATTAAGTTAGAAATTCTGTGGGGTCTTACATCAATAATCTAAGTCAGTTCAGTTAGGAGTAGGATTCATCACCGAGCAAACCTAGGAATATGTAACACCCGATTTTTTGAAATGGAATGCTACAGTGCTCATTATCCTGAAGGACCACAAGCTAATCCATGACTGATATTTGTACCTATATACTGCATAATATATCATAAAATGCAGAAACATGAACATAAAAGTCCATAAGGTTCGAATTAAATAAACGTCTGATAACGACATGTCTAAAAAATGTATAATAATACCAAAACAAGCCATAAATACTGAAAATAATGAGATTTGAATATCTAATCTGACATCTAGTCTGAAAGCCTCTAACTGAACTGAATAAGAAGTTGAAGGAATATGTCTCCAACTAACTCAATCTAGTAACTGAATAGTAAATATAGCAATAATCATTTCATCCTCGAATGAAAAAGACTCACTGCAAACTCTGAACACTAGAATGCTACTGCTGATCTGGAGCTCGGGCCTTTGAACCTATGGTGTAACATAAGAGAAAGAACCATAGCGTAAATGCATCAATACGTCTGAATATACTGAGTATATGAGTGAGGAAGGCTAAATGCAAAGGGTTATATGCATGAACAATGCTAACTAATATGAACATGAGAATACATATATGTATAAACAACTATAACTAAACTCGTGATGATACTAACTACTGAGTCTAAATGCTGACGACATAACTTTACTGTTACGGAGGTACTGAATTGATTATTGACTATTTTTGACAGTTCAAATTATAAAGAACTAGTTTGAATGACTGTGTCTAACAGTCCGAAAGCTGAATACTGATAACGTGACTTATGAAAATTGATATAGCTGATATAATTGTAATGATCAAACTAATCGATATAAATGATACTGAGCGACTGCATCTGACAGTGTAAGTTCTGATGCAACTATATGAGTTCTGTTCTACTTAGAGTAACTAAATCTGAGATCAGTCCTATCTAGCGCGTGATCATAAGTATACTGATAATAAAGATGATTTGAGTTAGTCTAAGATCAGTCCTATTTAGTGGGTGATCTTTAAATCTAATGATTCTAATACTGTTTAATCATAGTTAAGATCAGTCCTAGCTAATGGGTGATCTCGAAGTCTATTTACAATGATAAGCATTGACTGTATCTAACAGTACTAAATCTGTACTACTAAGCTGAGTTGACTGTGTCTGAAAGCCCTGATTCTGTAACTGAAACTATGGGATGTGTTTATCTAACCGACATGACCCAAGCTAAGCTAACTGGGGTCCAATCTCTACCCTGACTGGAAGGGTTTCAGTACTGCACCACCAGTAAAGACATCTACTGTGGAGTCAGTTCTAATCTAGCGGGTGACTCCTGGGATCAGTCCTATACATATAAATGTGCTAACAGGTGACCCCTGAGTATGTCAGTCCTATCTAACGGGTGACATCTTGTACCTATGCTGGCAACGTAGTTCTGGAACTTAGGGATTGCTTCTAGGGCTTTTAGTCCTATTATAGCGGGTGAGCCACCATCCCTAGGTTAGCTCGGTGCTGAATCCTACTCCCATATGAAAGAAACTGAAAATAACTGGGCTGAACTAAATAAATTAACTGAACTGATTTACTAAAATGATACTTTTTAATTGAACTGATACTAGTGGTATTGTTTAGCGGAGCTAAAACTAAGTTTACTGGATTTCGATGACAGACGGAATATAATGTGTTTTGAGGACTGGTTAAGAGTACTGAAGTTACTGAGATTTACTGAGGTTACTAAGCACTGAGATTTCCTGGGTCACATGACCGACAGATTTCTATAGATCATGGCTTGACTGAGAGTATCGTGAAAACATGACATGGTTCAAGGCACACAACTATATTTTTCGGGTACAAGTACTCCCCGTACTCGATAGAAGGAAACTGACACACATGACTAACTTGATCATAAGAGTAGAGTCCATAATCCACAATATCATAAATAAGGAATTTCATACTAAGCATGGTTCTCAACAATCTATTTCATGGAAGGGAATTTCACACAACATGTATATACTAGCATAGCTTTCAATATCATGCTCATTGCATATTACAACCACAATCCATAATATCATAACTTGGGGAATTTCATGAAGTACATAGGTATTCTACATCTTGTACATGAGTGGGTTTTCCAAGTAAGCATAGCATAATTCCATAAGACTAGTTCATGAGTAATCCAACAGTGTTCACAAGACACATTATCAACATGGATGACACTGAATCATAGAGGCCTATCATGAACCCTTCACTTAGTGACAATTTAGCTATAATGCATGATTTATAGTATCTTAAGTATTTTATCAAACACCTTACATGCACAACTTAGGCATAGGTGTTAATCATGTAATTACTCATCATAAACAATCAAACTGACATGTTTTCAACTCATATGATGTCATAGATTCATAATAACACATAAAGATTCTATCTTAGCATCATTCAACACATAAACATGATCAAAAATCCATTCATATCATGAAACCATAATATATAGTTTTAAAAAAGGGTTCTTGAACTTCATAGATAAAAGAAGTCCATGAATGAACACACGCATACCTTAGAAAGGAAACCTTGATGATGCTGGAGAGTTCTTGGATTGGGAAACTTAATTTTTGATTATCTTATAAAAAGGCTTAAATCTTGCTTTTGAGAGATGAGTTTGATGGAAACCTTAATCTTGTGGTTGAGAGTGTAAGAGAGGGTTTTTAAGATGCTTAACTGAAGAAAAATGGGTAAATTATGCCTCTTTAGGGTTATAAGTCATGAAAAGTGAAGGAAAAGACCAAAATACCCTTATGAAATAATTTCCCAGTTGGTAAAAATCATAGCTGACAACCAAGGCTGATAAGTCGTCAAATTTGTGATAAGTCACCAAAAATGTCATTTGATTTGTGATAAGCTACCACAAATGTCATCACTTGGGAGCTGGTTTCTGCTAAAGGCTGACGACCTTCGTGATAGGGCATTAAAAATGTTATAAGCTATCACAAATTTCATCACTAAGGAGATGGTTTCTGCCTAAGGCTGACGACCTTCGTGATAGGGCGTCACAAATGTGATAAGCTATCACGAATGTCGTCACACTATTTCCAGCCTGATGATGGAGTAAAATAGGCATAACTCTTTACTGTGATATCGGATTTAGGCAAAATTGGTATTGTTGGAAAGATAATTTAATGATATTTCATTTGATATATAGTAAGATACCTAGTTCTCCATATACAACAAGTTATGGTTGATTGAATTTTACCTAAGTTTTGGCACTCACTAATACTTGAACGATAGGAAAACTTTCAACTTGTACTTGAGTTAGGGGACCTCTATGATCTAAATTCATGCTCAAATAGTTTCCCACATTATATAATTGATTAACACACTAAATTTATATAGGATTTAAGGCTTTTGAAACATCCACGCATAGGAATGATGGATTTTCATTCTAGTCCAAAATGTGAGGTATTACAATATCTTCCCCTTGGAACTTTCATCCTCGAATGATACTGGTTGAGATGAGAGAAAAGACAACTAACATGAATGTATAGCATGAATTACTGATTATGATTTCACAGTTGACATGACTGAAAACTGAGCATATCATACTGTACATGCATATCTGATGCATGAGTAGCTGATTTTTGAATGTAGGACTGAGTGTTCTGATAAATTGAGTTTCTCAAACTGAGAATGCATATCTGATGCTTAACTGATAAGTTGAATTGATGCATATCTGATGCATAATTATATGACTGACATGATATGCGAATGCATGATTGAAAGTACTGGTAAGCTGATCACACATATCTGATGCGGGAATACATAACTGAACTGACTCATGAACATGTGACTGAACATGCAATGGTAAAGGCACTAAGATTGAACTAAAACATGAGAACATGATTGACCTAAAACATGAGAACATGACTAATTTTGCTACGTAAAATATGGATTGAACAACATGAACTGAACTGAACCTCTGAATACTTGGCTTACAGCTGAGGTCTAACTTGAGGGTCAACTTATGAGTACCCTCTATTCTAGACTGAATTCATTATACAAGAAGAAATTGAAATATCTAAGAAATGAGAGCATTAAGAGAAGGTTGGGTATCTTCCCCTTGGGCTGCTATGTCCCTATAAGAATGCTTACCTTACGGAGATACCAGGTGATGCACAGGGCATCTACGAACTAGATTATAAATAAACTTTGGGGGTCTGAAACTAATGCATGAGATGGACTAAATTTACAACTAATAGGAGGTTCTACCTTGAAATAGTTACATTCTCTGAGATTTTGGATAGCATGAATAGATGAAGGATGAGAAAACAAGCTATACAAATATGACTGGTCATTGGCACAACATGAATACTGAAAGAAGGGAAACTATTCCTAAAAAATCTCATAGTCTCCTGCACATAGGTGTGGTGCACAACACACGCATGTACAAGACTCTACTAGATACGGCTTTCAGACTTCCTAGGACTCTATTGAACCTTAGGCTTTGATACAAAGTTTGTAACACCCCGATTTTCTGAATTGGAATGCTACACGGTGCTCATGACCCCAAAGGACCACAAGCTAATCCATGACTGATATCTATACTTGTATACTGCATAATATATCATAAAATAAGGAAATTTGAACATGAAAGGCCATAAGGTTCAAACTGAATTAACGTCTGATAATAAAATGTCTGAAAAAAGTATAACAATACAAAAATAAGTCATAAATACTGAAAATAATGAGATGTGAATATCTAATCTGATATCTAGTTTGAAACCCTCTATCTGAACTGAATAAAAAGTTAAAGGAACATGTCTTCAACTAACTCCATCTAGCAATTGAATAGTGAATATAGCAATAATAATATCATCCTCGAATGAGGACTCACTGCAAACTCTGAACACTGAAATGCTACTGCTAATCTAGAGCTCGTGCCTCTAAATCTACGGTGTAACATAAGAGAAATTATCATAGCACAAATGCGTCAGTACGTCTGAATGTACTGAGTATACAAGTGAGGAAGGCTAAATGCAAAGTGTTATATGCAAGAACAATGCTAACTAATATGAACATGAGAATACATACATGCATAAACAACTATAACTGAACTCGTGATGATACTGACTACTGAGTCTGAATGATGATGACATAAATTTATTGTACGGAGGTACTGAATTGATTATTAACTATTTCTAACAATTTAAATTATAAAAAACTAGTTTGAATAACTGTGTCTAACAGTCCTGAAACTGAATATTGATAATGTGAGCTATGATAACTGATATAGGTGATATAACTATTATGATCAAACTAATCAATATAATCGATACTGAGCAACTGTATTTGACAGTTCAAGTTCTGATGGAACTATCTGAGTTACGTTCTTCTTGGAGTAACTAAATTTGAGGTCAGTCCTATCTAGCGGGTGATCATGAGTATACTGCTAATAAGGATGATTTGACTTAGTCTGTGATCAGTCCTATCTAGCGGGTGATCTTTAAATTTAATGATTCTGATACTGATTAATCATAGTTGAGATCAGTCCTAGTTAATGGGTTATCTTAAAGTCTATTTACAATGATAAACATTGACTTTATCTAAGAGTACTGAATTTGTACTACTAAGCTGAGTTGAATGTGTTTGAAAGCCCTGATTCTGTAACTGAAACTCTGGGATGTGTTCATCTAACTGACATGCCCCAAGCTAAGCTAACTGGGGTCCAATATCTACCCTGACTTGAAGGGTGTCAGTACCGCGCCACCAGTAAAGACATCTGCTGTGAAGTTAGTCCTAATCTAGCGGGTGACTCCTGGGATCAGTCCTATACATATAAATGTGCTAACCGGTGACCCCTGAGTATGTCATTCCTATCTAACGGGTGACATTTTGTAACTATGCAGGCAACGTAGTTCTAGAACTTAGGGATTGCTTCTAGGGATCTCAGTCCTATTCTAGCGGGTGAGCCCCCATCCCTAGGTTTGCTCGGTGCTGAATCCTACTCTTATCTGAAAGACATTGAACTGAATAATTGGGCTGAGCTAAATAACTTAAATGAACTGATTTGCTGAACTGATACTGATTAACTGAACTGATACTATTGGTATTATTTAGTAGATCTAAAACTGAGTTTACTGGATTTTGATGACGGGCAAAATATAATAAGCTCTGAGGACTGATTAAGAGTACTGAAGTTACTGAGATTTATTGTGATTACTGAGGTTACTGAGCATTGAGATTACTGAGTATACTGAACTACTGAGATTACTGACTTTTCCTGGGTCACATGACTGACTAATCTTTATAGATCATGGATTGACTGAGAGTATCATGAAAACATGACATGGCTCTAGGCACACAACTATATTTTTTGGGTACAAGTACCCCCAAGACTCGATAGAAGGAAACTGACACACATGACTGACTTGATCAGAAGAGTAGAGTCCATAATCCATAATATCATAAATAAGAGATTTCCTACTAAGAATGGTTCTCAACAATCTATTTTATGGAAGGGAATTTCATACAACATTTATATGCTTGCATAGCTTGCAATATCATTCTCATTACATATTACAACCATAATCCATAATATCATAACTTGGGGAATTTCGTGTAGTACATGGGTATTCTACATCTTGTACATGAGTGGGTTTTACAAGTAAGCATAGCGTAATTCCATAAGACTAGTTCATGAGTAATCCAACAGTGTTCACAAGACACATTATCAATATGGATGACATTTAATCATAGAGGCCTATCATGAATCCTTCACTTAGTGACAATTTAGCTATAATGCATGATTTCTAGTCTCTTAAGTATTTTATCAAATACCTTACATGCACAACTTAGGCATAGGTGTAAATCATACAATTACTCATTATAAATAATCAAACTTACATGTTTTCAACTCATATGATGTCATAGATTCATAATAACACAA